>NC_056733.1:1550058047-1550198047 GCF_019279795.1 Protopterus annectens
TATAGGACGCACTACAGACATAACAAGGCTACTCTTTTCCCAAAGGTGTATTTCAAAGTGAATGACATCAGCAGCCTTGCCAAAATAGGGCATTTGAATTGTGGTGAGTGTGACTAGCCTAAAAAGCATTGCTCTCTACACAGACAAAGACACAGACACACACAAACACACACACACAGAGATGATATGTTTGGGATTAGAATTCCTACCTAATTAGTTGATCACACTACAGCATTACGCAATTATAGGATGTGCCACGGTAATTAGTGGGCTACTCCTTTCCCAAAGGTGCATTTCAAAGTGAATGACATCAGCAGCCTTGCCAAAGTAGGACATTTGAATTTTGTTGAGTGTGACTAGCCTAAAAAGCATTGCTCCCTACACTGACAGAGACACACAAACACACACAGTTGCCATGTCTGGGATTAGAACTCCTACCTAACTTGTTTATCACACTACATTATAGGATGCGCCACAGAGATTACTAGGCTACTCTTTTTCCAAAGGTGTATTTTAAAGTGAATGACATCAGCAGGTTTGTCATAGTAGGGCTATGGGGAGGGCAGTATGTGTGCATGGGCCATAACCCATTCATCTAGTGGTAGACACACCACATGCAAGCACACACAGGTTTATATTCTGCAGGTGCGTATATACAACTTCTAGATGACTACTGACTTGACTTGTACAGGCATGTTGCACAGCTAGCACTTGCACCACAGAGTCTGTAATGCTGAGGGATACCAGTGGCTAATTTCTACAGTGAGTGACATTTACATACCATCTGGTTGAAACCATTTGGCTGTGTGCTGGGTGGGACAGACCTCGTGACGGAAGGCTCTTTGTCACTGTAACTCTCTTCCACACATCTATGTATGTGTACTTTTGGCATATTATAGTGTGTTGTCCTTTGATATATGTGTGTATTCCTATCCAATTGTGTGCAAAGCATGACTGGTGCATACTGAGGAGTGTATGCACTAACATCTGCAACTGTCAGATATGTATGGTCCACTGATGTTGCAAGACATGGGCTTCATTTGTTTACATGTGTGAGCATGCTCAGTATGCCCTTTTGTACTGAAAGTGTGAATCCATTCCAGGTACTTTGTACTCCAGTGCAGACCTTTGTGTTCTGCACCTACAGGTAGCAAACTGTTTCTGCAGGATATCTGTAGATCAGTTGGCAATATGGGGTCACACTGTGCAAGAGATAGTGTGTACTGTAGGTGATTGTGTCTGCGCTGCTTCTGCTACATGGTACTGGTGTTAGCAGAGATATTCAGACATGTGTGCTGTTATACACTGTAATGTTTTATGTCCTCAAGTACAGTCAAGTGGACATTTTTGCTCACAGTGATGTCCTGGGGAACACAGGGTGAATGCAGCAGTGTCCAGTATTGTGGTCAAACACCTACATATTCATGGAAAGTTATGCCATTATGGAGGGGGAGCTGCAGACACTTACTGCTGGGTCTATGTATCCAGTTCAGCTCCTTGGTACAGTGCTGCTAGAGGATCCCATACTTGTACATCCATCGACATGACAGTATGCCTTATCTTGCTGTGGCAATACCTCACAGCTGTACAGATTCTCACAGATTACTCAGAGGCAGGGGTCATATTTCAGGGCATTACCCCTATTGAAGTGTATGGCCAGGTTTGTTGCCACCCATTTTTGTGTTTGCAGCCAGGGATAGTATGTGCACACAGCTTTGTGTCGGATCTTCCACTTTTCATGCTGCCCATGCTCACACCCCCTTTATTATTCTATCCTCTTCCATACATTATGCATACATTCTCTGATACTTTCCATATAGTTATCTCCTCATCACAACTGTGTTTTAGTGTTGGTCCACAGTTCATGCAGTATGACATGGTGCACATGTTACTGTGGTTTGTCTACATGGCCTTGCATATGGCTTATGTGGAGTGTGTTATGTTGTTATTTGGGTGTCAATGACATAACATACATTGGCAGTATGCGTGAGACATGGGCCTTTCGCAGAGGCCAGTAGGTCATTTGGTGGTGATGCGGGCCAGCTGTAGCAGGCCGTTGCATTCTGACAGTCCTACAGTCCCAGACTGCCATACAATATATTCCCCTGGGGTGACAGGGTAGGTGTGCTAGGTGATCATGCCAATACTTTCTATCAGTATTGATCAGGTGGTGTGGATACTGGCAAGGTGCTAATTACAGCTAGGGACACACCTGCATGGGACACCTGCACTGCATGCTGCATTCTTTTGCTATTGCCAAACACAGTTGGGGGTCATATTGTACCCATTCCCAACAGCAGGGATATGACCAGAGCGGTGCCTGTGGGTGGTGTTTAGGTGAGCTGGGTGCCTGTGTGCTATGGACACTACTTGCATCTGACTCACAGATATGCATGGGGAATTTCAGTTATGCTGGCTTGTGCAGGGACATCAGCCATTTCCCAATACATCAGTCCTATCACCTTTGTGATCTGCAAGTGTTCTGCCAGATGACATCAGTATTCCCTACTACAAGCCCAGATAATGTGATGCATACCTGTATGTACAATTCCAAAGGTGTGTCCATTTCACGGTTACACATTATATACTGTATGTCTGGGGTACTTTTCCCTGTGTACTACCTGTATATCTTGCCCAACAGTCATGCCGTGTCCATCTTTCAGATGGTGACACATATTACCACCATACATTTACAATGGCTTACTGCTAGCATGTGTTATACTGGGGGGAATTGTCTTTGGCACTGCAGTTGTGAGGACTTGTCCCTGTCATCGGCAGTAGTGGGCAATGGCCATCAGGTCAAATCTCAACATGCATACATAATGACCACTCCAACACAATATGAAACACACACCAACCTAACACATGCATACCTGCATATTGTATAAATGCTACAATCTATCCTGCTGCCTTGGCCATCTCAGGTCATCTGTGCTCCACTGGTATTATACCTACACATACATATTACTACATCTCTATATCGGATTGAAGGGGGGCACATCTGACTGTTACTACATTTCACATAGGAATGGGGTGGGCACACTTGACTGTTACTACATTTCTACTTAGGATTGGAGGGCACATCTGACTGTTTCTACATTTCTACACAGGATGGTGGGCACACCTAACTGTTTCTACATTTCTACATAGGAATGGGAAGCGCACCTGACTGTTTCTACATTTCTACACAGGATTGGGGGGGGGGCACACCTGACACTTGTACACATTTACTATGACTGTACTGATATGTCAGGTGCTCCTTTACATCCTGTATTCTAACCTATCATGCTGACTAGAGGCATATCAGTGTACTACAGCTCTTAGGTTTGATTGACCTACATATCAGTTTCTGACTTCCTACCCTTCATAACTAACATTCCACTGCCTGACCTGCTGTAGTCTGTCTGTGTAGGCAAGGTGGGGGTTACCCATTAGCCATCATTCAGAGACCTTAGCACATCCTTTGTTTGTGTTTGTCTACACCTGTCCTGCTGGCTGAGACTGTTGTTGTGTATGTAAACCTCCCTGACTGGCATGTGTGGGTCATATGGACACACATGTGAACCAGCAGATTTCCTGCAGTGGGCTTTGTCACCATGTGTAGTACTGTCAACTATGGTGAAACCAGTATTTGTTACAGATCTCATGGTGCCACTATAGGTGTTTACTATCTGCTGGCATCCCATTCAGCCACCCAATTCCCTTACATACTCAAATCCGTACCATAGATACAAGTAACAACAGATACTACTCCATTCAGCAATTGGTAAGGAGAGTGACTTGCCTTGTGGGTGTGCCAGTATGTTGGATGGTGCTGGAGGGCTAATTATGTCAAACACACATAGTACACTCCATATACATGGTTGAGCACAGGTAGTGTCATGTTTGGCATCCCTTTTACTGTATGTGCAAGTCAGAGAGGGGAGTCATTCCTTGGGCTCCCCCTGTGTCAGTGTATGTGCTATGCGTTCCCTCTTTGCCAAGGCCAGGGCATACTGGGCATGCCTTCTTCTACCTACTGGGGCAGGGTCAGTTTGTTCCTCGACTGAGTCACTCTTTGCCAGTGCAGGCCTTGACAACGGTGGGGGGCTGTGTGGCCCTGCCCCATGCTGTCCCTGCTGCAGCTGTTTCTGCAGGATCATATTGTGTAGCATGGCACATTGGATGACAATTTGAGTACATGTAGCTGGGGTGTACTGCAAGGCTCCACCAGATCTGTCCAGGCACTAGAACCATGACTTGCGCACCCCAAACACACTCTCTATTACAATTCTGATCTGTGCTTGTGCCTCATTATGGAGTTCTTGTTTGGGTGTGGGTGAATTTCTGATAGGTGTCATCAGTCACGGCTCCAGTGCATAACCAGCATCCCCCACTAGGTGACCGTAAGGGATGTCCCCACTGGTAAATCCTTGGTACAGCTGCATCAGATGCCAGTTGTGGGAATCGTGATAGTTTCCAGGGCAGCCAGCACACACATTCATTATAATGCCCTGGGCATCTCACATGATCTGGCAGTTGATGGAGTGGAAGCCCTTGCGGTTGATGTAGACCCTACCCCGCTCACCAGTTGCTGCTTTGATGCATAAGTGCATGCAGTCTACAGCAACCAATATCTCAGTGTATTCTGCTATTTGGTGGAAGAGATGCATATTGCTGGCCAATGTCTCACGGATGTTGGGGAAATATACGTGCTCACTGGCATGTGCTGACATGGCATCCAGGAACTGGTGGAGTACCCTGGATGCTGATGCCTGTGAGATCCCCATTATATCTCCAGTTGGCCTTTGGAAGGTACCTGTAGCTAGTATTCTTAGGCCTACACATACCTTGGTATCCACTGGGATGGGTTCTCCTCTGTTAGTTCTGTGTGTGAGGTGTGGCCGGCAGAGCTCAACAATTTGCTGTAGGAGGTCCCTGTCCACCCTATAGTGCTCCACTATCTCCAGATCATGTAGCCCCTGGTAGGTTACCCTGGGTCTGTACACTCTTCTCCATCTCCTCACTGTGGGTTGGTCAACAGCATTCTCGTCCTCACCATCCTCAGCCTCTTCCACATGTTGATGCATAATAGCTATTGCAGCCACTATCATTTTGTTGTTTTTGTTTCTTAAAATTCTCCCGCTTGTATACACCGGTGGTGTAGAATATGTGGTAAATCCACAGTGAAAGGTGTTTGCATAGTTTATAGTAGTGTTGTGGTTTGGGATGGTCTGCTGCCTCTGTAATTGGCTGATTCTGATACATTTCACCTGCCAGCTATTCTAGTTCTCCTAGTTACCTTCCTACTGCTGTTTTCCATTCGCATTGCCTTCCTGTTTAATCCCGGGGGTGTGCCACGCAAACACAGTGCTCAAATGTGCACAGAGCTGGTATTTCCTGGTTTATTTTATTTTTTTCCTTTAAAACCCAGTGCGTGGAGCGCACACCCGCTTAGGCAATGTAAAGAGTGCTAGGCAGCCTCAGACATATCCCCTTGGTTAGATCTGCTAAGCTAAGGGCAAACCCGGGCCACAGGGGCACCAATCCACTTACAGTATGCCTGCCACACACCCCCATGATATCATCTAATGAGGCTTTCACCAAGCTATTCCTGCTCTTACACTGTTGGGTACTGACTAGCATGCAGGGGAAATCTGGGATTCAGTATCATTCCCCTAATTTGCATAGGATTGCCTGGTGATGCATAGTTACAGGACCCACACTGAGCCTCCCCCCTTAGCAACCACTATTCACTGGCCATGTTGTCTTCTGCCTACCATTGAGTATAATGGCAAAATAGTGATTTTAGTTAGAATGCTTATTTTAGGGTTTTTATTTTATTTTTCACCCGATCCTGTTTGCGAGCCGCTGCCCTACCCTTAAACAGCCAAGATCGGATAAAAAAATAAAAGTTCATTTTTGCAATGTTTTTCCATGTCAATGGCCCATTATTTGGCCATTGGCATGCTTTCTACATAATATCCACCCTTTATTTGGAGCTGTCATGGCTCCGTTTTGTAGTTTGCAGAAATGTACTCGGTTACTAAATGAGTACATTTCTGTAGATCACACTAGTCCTGCATAGCCGGCTTCCAGCTACCGGGATCGCAAATTCACCTCATCTGCATGGATATCACCTGCAAATGGGGGAATTTGCATACAGGAGCTGAGTCCGTACAGGACTAGTGAAGAAGCGTTCGTGCATGTTCCTGCAGCTTAAACCTGGATCGCATGGCAGACATATTGCCTGCTGGAGCTCCTGAACTAGTCCTGCACACCGTGCAGGGCTTGATGAATCCTGGGGTCTGTAGTACTTTTAAGTGATATTACTGTTTAATCAAAATCAAGTATGTTAATTTTTCTGACTATACACATACCAGATAACTATGGTGTGATACATCTGGGAAGGTATATACAACAGTCAGTTCTACACATAAGAGGGATATGTGTACATATATATATATATATATATATATATATATATATATATATATATATATATATATATATATATATATATATATTTATATATGGATCTACTTCAGTAGATCAAATATATTACAAGTTTGTACGACATACAGCCGAAACCATATGTTCGAAATTGAAATAGTTCGAACAATGAAGTAAAAAAAGAAAAAAACAACAAAAAACATAATTAAATGCCCCCCACACCCCCTTACTAAAATATACCAACTGCGAGATTGCACTACATTGCGGAAAAGGGAAATCATCTCATTCTGCACTGTACAGAGATCTCCATTGAGTCTGATCGAACATTTGCAAGTTCGAACATATGGTCTCAGCCATATGAGGTTCAAACCTGTTATATGTTCAATCTACTAAAGGGGACCCATATATATATAGATATATATATATATATATATATATATATATATATATATATATATATCTGTGTGTGTGTGTGTGTATGTGCATATATATATATATATATATATATATATATATATATATATATATATATATATATATATATATATATATATATATATATGTTGTTGTGTCTTTCGGCTTTACCCGGTTAGGGGTCACCATAGCAGAACTCCGGTCTGCTAATGATTGGTAGATGATTTTTATTTGCCGAATTACTAGCCCTGATGCACAACCTTCAACGAAGGTACTCCCATTCATGCATGCCTCCACGCAGAAGACGGTCTAGTTGAGAATCAAACCAGACAGTGTCTTACTGTGAGGCGACAATGCTACCGCAGCACCACCACCGCGGGTGTGTACACACACACACACACACATATATATATATATATATATATATATATATATATATATATATATATATATATATATATACCTATATATGTATATATCTGTGTGTATGTATCTATAAATAATATATATATACATATATATATATATATATATATATATATATATATATATATATATATATATATATATATATATATATATATATATATATATATATATATATATATATATATATATATATATATATATATATATATATATATACATATTTTGATATGTATATACATATATATATATATATATATATATATATATATATATATATATATATATATATATATCAAATGGCCATAAAATTGTACTGGAGTCATACTGCAGCAGCAATGGTCACAGCCTCTTACAACATGAGGATGTCATGTAAGTGTTGCAGGTATAAATGTGGGAATGTTGCTACAGTAACTGGGGTTGTGCTAACAGACTTCTCATGTGGGACGCCACTTCTCCTACTGACAGGTACACCATCAGTGAATGACAGACATCATAAGATCAGCATAGTGAAGTACCACACTAATCACAGTACTGATCCTGTGGAATACAGCAGAGACATGACCAATAAATGTGAACAGTCTGACACAATCTGGTCAGTGCAGACGTATGCACTGACCTCCTTAGTGCAAGATGTGTGTACCACACCTCACAAAGTGGATATCACAAAAATACTGGAAAAGATAAGCTCATTTTGTTGATACATTCACACATTCTTGTCTGTCCTAATACATATTAACCGGAGGAGCAGAGGTGCCAAGGCCACATACTACACACTACTTAGTGACATACATCTTTACACCATCCCACTGCTGTTTTGACATACACAGCAGTTATGGTGGGCAGGCAACAGTTCATCTGACAAATATCTGGACATAACATCACAGTAGGTAAACATACTGATCTGCTAGGCATGTCAGACAGCACTGTGCAAACTACAGGTAGACTGCCACAACATTTACCCAAGTGTCCTCTGGGGGTATACACATGCACTTGCAAATATAGCAGGCACTGCAGGCATGTAACATCATGAACACAGTCACAGTCACATTAAGTTAAGCCTACATAATATTAC
Organism: Protopterus annectens; assembly: GCF_019279795.1. Classification (NCBI taxonomy): domain Eukaryota; kingdom Metazoa; phylum Chordata; order Ceratodontiformes; family Protopteridae; genus Protopterus; species Protopterus annectens. Next base: position 1,550,066,395 of record NC_056733.1, read on the forward strand.
AGTATATGTACTGTGTGAACAACACCACCACCCTCATATGAACCACTCACACAGTAACCCTACATATAGTCAGCCAATACACAGTGTAGTCCGATGCCTGACTGTGGTATGGAACATGTGTTGGTTTGGCCTTACAAATATGTACACTGATAGGGTACCATCACCTGGGGCAGCATGCAACATCTGATAGAACATGACCAAGGACATTGACATCTACCACAGTGTGTACACAGACCAGGTAACATATGCTCAATACACACTCTGCCAGCAATCACCATAACTACACAGACCTCAATATTCTACACACTACAACAGAATGTCCAGTTTCTGTTCTGAAGTATGAGGCCTACTAAACATAACATGTCAAGCACTCTGATATCTCACTAACTTGTTACCAGGTATGATTTCAGTAAATAATGATGTACTGCAGATATACATCTCTTACTGCATGACATATGGACAAATGATGACAGACTTGGGGGACAGAGGTACAAACACAGCCCCATTATTGACATATTACTGTGATAATCTGAACATTACCTGGTATACCAGGATTTGTTGTGTCAAATGTCTTCTGAGGAATATGAAGTCAGTAACTCACATGGATGTCAGCATGTATTGACTACAATCATGAGAGTATGCTACTGCATATCTATAGATAGGAAATGTGTGAGTAACAAAACACATGTAAGACTCAAAACTCTGGTCAGTCTGCAGATAGCCCTACAGGTGAGACTTTCCTCACCCATATAATGCTGTCATGCCAGACTTCAAATCATGTAGAACGGCCATATCCACACAAACCCTGTTAAACCAATATTACATAAAATGTAGAACAACATTACTTACATTCTGTCCCCATGTCTGGAACTTCCCGATCCTGTTTGTTGACCTGTCTTTACAGTGTATGTTGTAATGGTATTTCCAAATACCCTCTGTGATGCTGTTTGTCAAACACCCACATGCAGTACTGGTCACAGTGAAGGAAAAGAGCCCATACCCAAGTGCTTAGTTATAGGAGTGTGTTTCCAAGCAATTGGCTATGGAATGATACAACAGTTGTTCCACATGCAATTAGCGAGTGGGAAACTGCTATTTGTGCATAGGGCATCAGCTGATCATGAGCATTCCTTACAATAGTCAAGCTGCTGCCTATGCAAAACACTTGTACTTTTCCACGTCTACCAGAGAGAGAGAGAGAGAGATAGTGAGACAGAGACAAAGTAAGAAAGGAAGGGTGTAATACAGCAAGAGCCAAGTGTGTTTGTGTAGGAAACATGGGTGGAGAATGTTCTCCGAGTACTACAAGAGTTACCCATATTATTCACCAATCTATTATGTCACATGTGGGGCTATGGATTGTGTACACCAGCCTTTCTGCTGTTTGACATCTGTTGTCCTTGTAAGGTGGACATTGTGAAATATAGTAGGTCCTCAATATAATAATTTAGCAAAACCTGCCCACAATGCCTTTTGTCATTACACAAGCTCAGCAATCTCCACACAGGATGCTGATGGCAGACCCACACAAACATACTTGCCAGAACTGATATTCGTACCCCCACCTAGCTATGTATTGCTATTACAATGTACCTTATTTATCACATGCGCCATGAAGCGTATTAGGTGAATGTTGTCCCAAGGTAATTCTATGGTGAGGAACATCACCAGCCCTTGTAAATACTACCATTGGGTGATGTAGTCGGTGAGAGTTTACAAAAAGTATTTCACCCTAACCACACATTTCCATTTGCCAGTGGTGGGGTTCAAACCACTATCTAACAATCTTTACAGGTCATTATATTACCTAATTACCACACACACCACTGTCCTGACATAATTTGGGCTGTACAACAGGTACTTGTAAGGTGGATGCTATCTGCAGGACTGCTAAAGTCAGGCTCTGAGATGTGTACTGGCTGTAAATGGAGCCAAAAGCATTGAGGTATACACATACATATGTACCCACATAAACACATGACACAGATGAGATTCAAACCCACTGCTACTATGTTGTTCTGCACTTACAGCATGGACCATGGGCCTTTTAGAACTGTCATTTCCCCAAAGGTGTATTTGAAAGAAAATGACATCAGCAGGCTTGGTAAAGCAGTGCAGTGGGAGGTGTTGTGACTGGCCTCAAAATCATTACACCCTACACACACACACAGCTGCCATGTCTGGGATTAGAGATCCTACCTGACTGGCAAGTTACACTACAGAATTATGCAGTTATCACATGCACTAAACAGATTAGAGGGTTAGCCTTTGTCCAAAGGTGTATTTCAAGGTGGATGACATCAGCAGGCTTGGTAAAGTGAGGCTATGGGAGGTGTTGTGACTGTGAATAGCCTAAAAATAATTAATCTCTACACACAAACAGTTTCACAGTTGCCATGTGTGAGATTAGAACTCCTGCCTGACTAGTACATTACATAATAGCATTACGCAGATATCACATGCACCACTCAGATTATAGGGCTAGCCTTTGTCCAAAGGTGTATTTTAAGGTGGATGACATCAGCAGGCTTGTTGAAATGGGGCTATGGAAGGTGTTGTGACTGTGAATAGCCTTAACATCATGTCCGCAGGTGTATTTCAAAGTGGATGACATCAGCAGGCTTGCTAAAGTGGGGCTATGGGAGGTGATGTGACTGTCAATAGCCTAAAAATCATTTATCTCTACACACAAACAGTTTCACAGTTGCCATGTCTGTGATTAGAACACCTACTTGGTGAGTACATTACACTATAGTGTTATGCAGTTATCACATGCACCACGTAGATTTTAGGGCTAGCACTTCTCCAAAGGTGTATTTTAGGGTGGATGACATCAGCAGGTTTGCTAAACTAGGGCTATGGGAGATGTTGTGACTGTGAATAGCCTCAAACTCATTCATCTGTACCCACTCAGAAGTTTCACAGTTGCCATATCTGGGATTAGAACTCCTAATGATTAAGTTACACTATAGCATTATGCAGTTATCGCATGCACCACAGAAATTATGGGGTTGATAATTGGCCAGAGGGTTATTTCAAGGTGACTGACATCAGCATGAGTGCTAACATGGGATATGGGAAGTACATTGTGTATGACTGGGCATTATACCATTCCTCTGGGAACACCCACACAATGCTCAGTCACACACAACTTTACATTTGACAGGACTGGGTGTATGAATGCTAGATGAATACGAATTTGTACTATCATGCTACCCAGTTATCACAAGCACCACAGACACTATAGAGCTGAGGGCTACCAAACGCAACTGTGTACAGTGATTGACATCAGCACATTTCTCTAAGTGTTGGAGCATGTCCAGTATGACCTTCTTTATTTTGTTGTCAGACATGATCTTCTTTTCTCTAAGTGTAAAAGGATGCCCAGTATGACCATCTGTATTGAGTGTGTGAATCCATTCCAAGTAGGTTGTAGTCCAGTGCAGGATTTTGTGTTCTACACCTACAGCTAGCAACCCATTTCTGCAGGGTATCTCTATATAAGTTGACAATATGGGAGTCACAATGGGCAATCTGTTTTCTCTTTCTATTGCCTTCATGTTTAAACCCTGAGGCTCACTGTGCATTCCCAGTGATCAGATGTCAATAGAGCTGCTAATTCATGTTTTTTTTTTATATTGTATAAAACCCAGTGAGCAGCACTCACACCCATTTAGTCAATGTAAATACTGCTAGGCAGTTTCAGACACACCCCCTTCCTTAGCTCTGCTAAGCTAAGGGCAAACCCAAGCCACAGAGCTCCAATAAGCTTACAGTATGCCTGTCACACCTCCCTATGATGTCAACTAACACTTAGGCTTGCACCATGGTATTCCTGCACTTACGGGGTTGGGTGCTGGCTAGCAATGAGGGGAAATCTGTGATTCATTATCATTCCTTTCATTTGCATAGAACTGACTGCTAATGCATAGTTACAAGTCTAACACTGAGCCTTCCCCCTTAGCAACCACTATTCAGTGGCCATGTTGTCTTCTGCCTGCCATTGAACATAATGGCAAAATTGTAATTTTTGGCTAGAATGTTTTTTTCAAGTTTTTTTTTTTTCGGGACAATCCCGTTTGCGTGCCGCAGCTCTACTCTTAAACGGCCGAAATCAGCCAAAAAACAAATAAAAGTTATTTTTTTGTTATTCTGACACTATTTTCCATGCCAATGGCCATACATTTGGCCATTGCATGCCTTCCACATTATGTACACCCTTTATTTGGAGCTGTCATGGCTCCGTTTTGCAGTTTGCAGAAATTTACTCGGTTACTAACCGAGTACATTTCTGCAGGTTACACTAATCCTGCACTGATGACTGCCTGCTTTCTGGATCACTAATTCATCTCATTTGCATGGTTTTCACCAGCAAATGGGGTAATTAGCATACAGAAGCTGAGTCCATGCATGAATAGTGCAGGAGTGCTCGTGCCCATCCAGGGAGCTTGTTCCTGGATCTCGTGGTGGCCATATTGCCTACAGCAGCTCTTGCACTATTCCTGCACACTGTGCAGAGCTTGCTGAATCCTGAGGAAACTTTTGAAGCTCTGAATAAAAAGCAATCTTTAGACAAGTGATTTCTATCAACACTCCACAAAGGAAGTTGCACTTTGTTATGTCTAGTAGTCAAAGAACCGTTTGAGTAACTGTTGCAAAGTATTGCATTTGCTCTGTATTCTGATAGCACAGCATGTTTAAGCACCTTTGCATGAGGATAACTGGACTACTGTGGGTGATGGCAAGAACTGACCAGGTTTTTCCATAGCACACGAACAGCCATTCTCAGTCACTCACCACTGGTGCATAATGCCAAACTCTACACAAATGCTGACAACAAAAACTGAAGGCTTTCTCATGGGCCATTTCTGTCCACGTGTGTTGTGTGTGATTGTATTTTTTGACCACATTAAAAGTATGAAAATGGGGCTGATAGGAAAGTGATTAATTAAAGAGGGGGTGCAAGCAGTGGGAAAGACACAGGGGAAAGAATAGAGGAATTTGCAGAAAGTTGGTGGGAGAGAACTATAGCTATCTACTTCTTAGCAGCTTAAGTGTAAATGTGTAGCCAGAATTTGCTGATTTTGCCCTGTCAACATACCAAGGGTGGGTGACAACAACAGAATAATGTTGTAAAACCAACTGTACCAAATCAAATGTGTCAACAAGATACATAGTTGAAGTGGAGGGCTATGTATGGGTTGTTATTTTTTTTTTGGGAAAGGTGCCCATTTTTAATTTTTTTTTCTTTCACAGAGAGAGGAATGTTAGGGTTGTTGTTTAGGAATGTGAGGACTGGGTAAGACAGTTAGGTGAGGAAGCAGGTTCAGACATACAGAACAAACTTGATAGACAAGGACAGTGATAGAACAGGTTGAGGGACTCCATGACTGGGGATAGGAAGAGGACTTTGGGGGCACACCCATGTCAAGCCTGAGAACAGTGAGAATCTAGTCCTCACCCTCAGAACCTTCATCACTGTCTCAGTTTCCTGTATCAGTGCTTCATGTGGCATCATCTTTGCAATGTCAAGAAGCACCTTTTCAACATGGACGATTTGTATGTCCGTTCCATAATAACCTCCAACAGCCCTGTCAGCTCTTCGTGGGTGACAAAATCACCACTTCTACTAATACAACTTCTGGAAAATACCAGTGCACCAGCTGCTGGGGCAGAGCTACCTGATGTGGATGGGCCAAGTTGGGCAGGGTTTGTGAAGGCAGCTCTGACAGCATGGCACCCTGAAGAGATGGAGGTCAGTACTGCAACCTGTGGAAGGGTTGGTGGGCCGAATTGCAGTGGTTGGTCTACCTCTCTGTGCTGCATATGAGGTTTTGTAGGAAGAAACATACGACAGCATGACAGCAGAGCATTTTTTAGACATAAAATATTCACCCACCAAAAAAAAAAAAAAGGTCAAGTGAAAAGGGGTGCAGTGATGAAAAAACAGAGAGAATTAGATCCATGGCATATCACATGACTATATAATTTCAGATAATGAACACTTATGATTATCCACTCTATGCATCTTTGCCACATCCAGGTATGATGGGAATGTCTTATTCTGTTGTATCATTAATCAACTCTGCTGCTTTGATATCATAAGTACAACTGTTTGTTACAGCACTGCCATATTGCATACAAGTAGAATAGTTATTACTCTTACATTAAAAGCTGATGCATATGTATCTCATGTCTCTGTGAGGTGAGATAGCTTCTCTTGGTGTAACACGTGATTTGCTGCAATGTCTCTGGCAGCTGTACAAAATAGAAGAAAAGAGACATAAAAGCATGTTGAATAACAGACTTGGCTGAGTACTGTATTCAATATCATTTAATAAAGACTGGTCAGTATACTTACACAACCGTGGGATGTCAACAGTCCTAAATTCATCTTTGCATTGGCTAACAAGGTCCAACTTCTGCTGTTTCAGGTCATTATAGTGGTGAAGGCAATTCACTCTACTGCTACTGGAGACAATCTTGGCTAACTTGTTCCAAGCCTCCGTCTTATACTGAGATCCAATGTAGACTTCCCTACAGCTGTAGCACTTCACGAGGGATGCCACAAAAATCCCGGACTTCCCCTGACCCCCACCTCTGTGCCCTATATTTAGCACCATAATCTCCCACACCAGCCATGACTGCAGAAGTCAAGCAGTAACACTAAGGATGAAATGGTGGCAAATTCCAATCTTGTGTTTAATGGTTAGTGTGCAAACCTGCACAGCCATGTCAACTACATTGGAGCAATGGTAAGCACAAATAGGCACTTGTAAGCAAGGCAGAAGGTCCTTTATCAAACAGCAATGAAGGTATGTGCCATGGCAGTGAGAGTTGCCATGTGTGATGATGAACATATTCATACTTTTACAGATGTCAACACTGATAGCCTCAGTGACTTGGCTTGTTATCCTTGATGTTTTGGAGGCTAAATAGTATGACTTGGAACATAACTGTCTGGAATTCCACACTCTAAAATGTTAGATGCTAATGTGGGAATCTAACAAAGGAATACATAATGCATAAAAGTCAAAGAAAGTGAGTATACATCAGTGTAACACGAGAGCTCACTTTTAATCATGTTTATTAGTGTTATCTTCCTAATCAAAGTAGTGTAAGAAATTGTATTCTGACACCCTGTTAGAAAAAGAAAAACAGTATTGTCTTTATATCCTAGAAAACCTCTGTGATATCTCTAAAGACACTGCAATTATACATTGTGCCACAGATAATGCTAGGTTAACAGGTGGAGTTTCTCCTCTCTAAGTACTGTCCAGACTACTGACGGCCACACCTTGCTGCTAAGCATGCTTGCATTACAGAAGCCTGCCCAAATAACATTTTTAACTTCTTTCCTTAAGCAGGTAAGCTTTTTTGCATGAAGCTCAGCAGTGAGTGCCCAAGGCATAAAAAGTAAAAAAGAAAAAAAAAGCATATAAAGTGGTGATGACAGTCCCCCAGATTCAGCAAGCTCTGCACAGTGTGCAGGACTAGTGCAGGAGCTCCAGCAGGCAATGTGTCTACAGTGCAATCCAGGAATAAGCTGCAAGGATGTGCACGAGCAATCCTGAACTAGTCCTGCACGATCTCAGCCCCTGTATGCAAATTACCCCATTTGCAGGTGCAATACATGCAAATGAGGTGAATTTGCAATCCCGAAAGCTGGAAGCCGGCCCTGCAGGACTAGTGTAATCTGCAGAAAAAGTAAACAAGGAAATAGCAGCTCTGTGCACATTTGAGCACTGAGTATGTATGGTGTACCCTCAGGCTTAAACAGGAAGGCAATGGGAAGGGAAAATAGCAGTAGGAAGGTAATCAAGGAGAACTAGCATAGCTGACAGGTGAAATGTATGAGAATCAGACAATTACATAGGCAGCAGCCCAGCCCAGCCCAGAACACTAATATAAACTATGCAAACTCCTTTCCCTCTGTTTTTTTCCCACATACTCTAGACCACCGGTGTATACAAGCGGGGAATTTTTAACAATCAAAAGCAACAAAATGATAGGGGCTGCAATAGCCATCATACAGCAACATGTGGAAGAGGCTGAGGGTGGTAAGGGTGAAAATGCTGTTGACCGACCCACAGTGAGGAGATGGAGAAGAGTGTACATACCCAGGATAACCTACCAGGGGCTACATGAGCTGGAAATAGTGGAGCACTATAGGGTGGGGTTCCTATTACATGAGCAAACTTTTCAAAGTTCGAATGTCATATTGTAGACACCATATGATCGAACTTTGAAAAGTTTGAAGGTTAAATGTAACAGCACCATACTGTGCAGAATGGGAGAATTTCCCTATTCTGCAGTGAAGTGCGATCTCGGAGTTGGTATATTTAAGTCGGGGGGTGTGGGGGGTGCAGGGGGGCTTGCACCCCTGCTTGGAGCGTTAAGGTAAGTTTTATTTTTTTTTATGTTTTATTATATATTCAAAGTTTCAAACTTCGATCATATGTTGTCAAACATATGGGATTCAAAGTTTTGAAACTTCGAATATATAATATAGACCCTAGGGTAGACTGGGATCTCCTACAGCAAATTGTTGAGCTGTGCCAGCCACTCCTCACAGACAGAACTAACAGAGGAGAACCCATCCCAGTGGATACCAAGGTATGTGTAGGCCTAAAAATACTAGCTACAGGTACCTTCTAAAGGCCAACTAGGGATATCATGAGGATCTCACAGGCATCAGCATCCAGCGTACTCCACCAGTTCCTGGATGCCATGTCAGTACATGCCGGTGAGCACGTATATTTCCCTAACACCCATGAGGCGTTAGCCAGCAATATGCATCTCTTCCACCGAATAGCAGAATACCCTGAGCTAGTGGGTGCTATAGACTGCATTCATATATGCATCAAAGCACCACCTGGTGAGCAGGGTAGGGTCTACATCAACCACAAGGGCTTCCCCTCCATCAACTGCCAGGTCGTGTGCAATGTCCAGGGAATTATAATGAATTTATGTGCTGGCTGCCCTGGAACCTTTCACGATTCCCACATCTGGCATCTGACACAGCTGTATCAGAGATTCACCAGTAGGGACATCCCTTATGGTCACCTAGTGGGGTATGCTGGTTACGCACTGGAGCCGTGGCTGATGACACCCATCAGAAATGCACACACACCCAAACAAGAACTCCATAATGAGGCACACGCATAGGCTAGAGTTGTAATATAGTGTGTGTTTGGGATGCTCAAGTCACGGTTCCGGTGCCTGGACACATCCAGTGGAGCCTTGCAGTACTTCCCAGCGACATGTGCTCAAATTGTCATCGTATATGCCATGCTACACAAGATGATCCTGTGGAAACAGCTGCAGCAGGAACAGCACGGGGCAGGGCCACACAGCCCCCCACCATTGCCAAGGTCTGCACAGGCACAAGGCACAGAGTGACTCAGAGGATGAACAACCTAAGCCTGCCCCAGTAGGCAGGAGGAGGCATGCCCAGTATGCAATGGCCTTGACAAAGAGGCAATGCATAGCACATACACTGACACAAGAGAGACCCAGGGAATGACACCTCTCTCTGACTCACACATACAGTAAAACGGATGCCAAACATGACACTACCTGTGCTCAACCATGTATAAGGAGTGTACTATGTGCATCCGACATAGGCAGCCCTCCAGCACCATCCGCAATACTGGCACACCCACAAGGTAAGTCACTCTCTTTACCAATTGCCGAATGGAGTAGTATGTGTTTTTACCTGTATCTATGGTATGGATGTGAGCATGCAAGGGAATTGGGTGGCTGAATGGGATGCCATCAGATAGTAGACACCTATAGTGGCAGCATGAGATCTGAAACAAATACTGGTTTTACCATAGTAGCCAGTACTACACATGGTGACAAAACCCACTGCAGGAAATGTGCTGGGTCACATGTGTGTCCGTATGACACACACACATGCCAGTTAGAGAGGTTCACATACCGAACAACAGTCTCAGCCAGCAGGACAGGTGAAGACAAATACAAACAAATGCTGTGCTAAGGTCTCTGAATGATGACTATGGGTAACCTCCCCTCCAGGCCTACACAGACAGACTACATCAGGTCAGGCAATGGGATGTTAGTTCTGAAGGGTAAGAAGTTAGAAACTAATATGTAGGTCAACCAATCCTAAGACCTGTAGTACACTGATATGCCTCTAGACAGCATGATAGGTTAGAAAACAGAATGAAATGGAGTACCTGACATACCAGTACAGTCATAGCAAATGTGTACAAGTGTCAGGTGTGCCCCCCCCAATCCTATGGAGAAATGTAGAAACAGTCAGGTGTGCCTCCCAATCCTGTGTAAACATGTAGAAACAGTCAGGTGTGCCCCCCAATTCTATGTAGAAATGTAGTAACAGTCAGGTGTGCTCCCCTATCCAATGTAGAAATGTAGCAATGGTCTGGTGTGCCCCCCCCAATCTGATGTACACACGTTGTAACAGTCAGGTGTGCCCCCCAAACCCTATGTAGAAATGTAGTAACAGTCAGGTGCCCAATCAGATGTAGACATGTAGTAACATGTATGTGTAGGTATAATACCCGTGGAGCATGGATGACCAGAGGTGGCCAAGGTAGCAGAATAGATTGTAGCATTTGTACAATATGTAGCTATGTGTGTGTTAGGTTGATGTGTGTTTCATATTGTGTGAGAGTAGTCAGTTTGTATGCATATTGAGGTTTGACCTGGTGGCCATTGCCCACTACTGCTGATGACAGGGCCAAGTCCTCACAACGACAGTGTTAAAGACAATTCCCCCCAGTATAACACATGCTAGCAGTAAGACATTGTAAATGTATGATGGTAATATGTGTCAACATCTGAAAGATGGACATGGCATGACTGTTGGGCTAGATATACAAGCAGTACACAGGGAAAAGTACTCCAGACATACAGTATATAATGTGTAATCATGAAATGGACATACCCTTGGAATTGTACATACAGGTATGCATCACATTATCTGGGCTTGTAGTAGGGAATACTGATGTCATCTGGCAGAACACTTGCAGATCACAAAGGTGATAGGACTTATGTATTGGGAAACGACTGATGTCCCTGAAACAAGCCAGCATAACTGGAATGCCCCATGCATATCTGTGAGTCAGATGCAACTAGTGTCCATAGCACACATGCACCCAGCTCATCCAAACACCACCTACAGGTACCTCTCTGGTCGTATCCCTGCTGTTGGGAATAGGTACAATATGACCCCCACCTGTGTATGGCAGTAGCAAAAGAATGCAGCATGCAGTGCAGGTGTCCCATGCAGGTGTGTCCCTAGCTGTAAGTAGCACCCTGCCAGCATCCACACCACCTGATCAATACTGATAGAAAGCATTGGCATGAACACCTAGAACACCTACCCTGTCACCCCAGGGGAATATTCTGTATGGCAGTCTGGGACTGTAGGACTGACAGAATGCAACGACCTGCTACAGCTGGCTTGCATCACCACCAAATGGCCTACAGGCCTCTGCCAAAGGCTTGTGTCTCACCCGTACTGCCAATGTAAGTTATGTCATGGACACCCAAATTACAACATAACACACTCCACATGAGCCATATGCAAGGCCATGTAGAGAAACCACAGTAACATGTCCACCATGTCCCACTGCATGAACTGTGGACCAACAGCAAAACACAGCTGTGATGAGGTAATAACTTTAGGAAAAGTATCAGAGAATGTATGCATAATGTATGGAAGAGGATAGAATAATAGAGGGGGGTTGGGAGCATGGGCATCATGGAATGTGCAAGGTCCGACACACAAGCCATGTGCACATACTATCCCTGGCTGTGAACACAAAATTGGGTGCTACAAACCTGCCCATACACCACAATAGGGGTAATGTCCTGACTTATGACCCTTGCCTCTGGGTAAGCTGTGTGAATCTGTACAGCTGTGAGGTATTGCCACAGTAAGATAAGGCCATACTGTCATGTTGATAGATGTACAAGTATGGGATTCTCTGCCAGCACTGTACCAAGGTGCTGAACTGGATACACAGACCCAGCAGCAAGTGTCTGCAGCTCCCCCACCAGAATGGCATAACTTTCCATGAATATATAGGTGTTTGCCCACAATACTGGACACAGCTGCATTCACCCTGCGTTCCCCAGGACATCACTGTGAGCAAGAATGTCCACCTGACAGTACTTGAAGACATAAAACATCACAGTGTATAACAGTACACATGTCTGAATATCTCAGCTAACACCAGTACCATGTAGCAGAAGCAGCACAGACACAATCACCTACAGTACTCACTATGTCTTGCACATGTTGACCCCATATTGCCAACTGATCTACAAATATCCTGCAAAAAAAGTTTGCTACCTGTAGGTATAGAACACAAAGGTCTGCACTGGAGTACAAACTACCTGGAATGGATCCACACATTCAATACAGAAGGGCATTCTGGGCATGCTCCCAGACTTAGAGAAATGAAGGCAATGTCAGATGATCTAGTACTTTGGTAGTGGTTCTATTCCCGCACATGCCAAGAGTGGATGTGTGTGTTTCTTTGTCTCTGTAGGGAGCAATGCTTTTTAGGCTAGCCACACTTATAACAATTCAAGCTCCCTACTTTGGCAAGCCTGCTGATATCATTCACTGTGAAATACACCTTTGGGAAAGAAATAGCCCAATAATTTACATGGTGTATCCTATAGCAGTTTAATGCTGTAGGGTAATATCGTACATCGGTAGGGGTTCTATTCCCACACATGGCAAGTGTGGATGTTTGTGTGTGTTTCTTTGTGTAAGGAGCAATGCTTTTAGGCTAGTCATACTCACTACAATTCAGATGCCCTACTTTGGCAAGCCTGCTGATGTCATTCATTGTGAAATACACCTTTGGGTAAATAGCAGTCTAATCATCTCTGTGGTGTATCCTGTAACAGCATAATGCTGTAGTGTAATGTAATACTTTAGTAGGAGTTTTATTCGCACACATGGCAAGTGTGGATGTTTGGGTGTGTTTTTTTGTCTACGTAGGGTGCAATGCTTTTGAGGCTATTCACAGTCACTGCAACCTCCACTGACCTTCTTTGCCAAGGCTGCTGATATCATACCCAGTGAAATGCACCTTTGGGTACAAAATGCTCCAGTAAGCTCTGTGGTGCGTCCTATAACTGCATAATGCTGTAATGTAATGAATTAGTTAGGTTGGAGTTCTAATCCCAGACATGGTAACTGTCTGTGTTTGTCATTCGTATGATGTGTGGAGGTGGTTATGAGTACAAATCGCTTTTATGGTGGCCCTATTATATGTCTCAATGTCCACCTTATAAGGATAACAGATGTGAAATAGCTGAGAGGCTGGGGTGGCAATCCATAATCCTACATGTGACATCAAGACCTAGCGAACAAAGTTAACAACCCTTGTATTACACAGAGAACACTCTCAACCCATGTCTCATACACAAACAAACTTGCCTAGGCAACAACCGCTATGTTGGTAGTGCCCTGCATATTGCCCACAGATAGTAACCATGGTGTGATTTTAGTGGACTACAGAGGGCATGGCACACTATCTATCAGTACAATAGGCACATACATGCAGATAGCGTGCCTTCACAATGTTCCCCACTGGACACCTGCTACACCTGTGGTGCCATCAAATGTGACCCAAAAAGAACATACCATGCCTTAAATGCATGCCCTGTATGGACAGATGCCACTGACATCAGGGGAATACCTGTATCATGCTATCAATGTAGGTGCATGGTCAACCTGCTGTCTATTACCAGTTCCCCTCACATGAGGCCAGGACAGGCACATCTGATGATAACAATCTGTGTACACAACATTGTCCAGACACCCCAGGTACAGTTCCACATGTCACTGTACATGCATGTGGGACATATGCACGTCTCAGATAGTGTCCATGTCATGGACTAAAGAACACATACATGGCAAGAATTGCACAGCAATGGCCAAACACAATAGTTACCCAGGTGACTGGTTGGCGAATACAATACCAACCTGTGTGGGCCAATCCAGACACTACACCCCTGAGCCACACTGCAGATGATTGTCATGTGGCCTGATGCCAAGGTATACCCTTCAGCTTGCCTTGTATAGCCTTCTGGCACAGTCAACTGCTACACACCCATGAAGAATGCATGCATGTCAGTTCTGGCACCCTGCGTCTGTGTGTGTGTGGTGTATGATGCTTTTAACCACTTTAAACTCACTACAACCTCCACTGGCATACTGAAGCATGTTGTCTAATGTCAGACACCTTCATATACCCTTTGCCCATATAACCTCCAGATAACCCCTGTGGTGCATGTGATACTTGCACAGTACTGTATTGTGGCAACCTAACTAGTAAGGAAGTGTATTCCTGACCCTACCAAGTGTGCAAATGTGTGTGATTCCCTGAGAGAGTGTGGCTGTGCTGATGCTAACACCTGTTCATGTGGACAGGCACGTGTACTACACCTACCATATCGCTACCATATCACTGTTGCAGATGTCACTCACCATCACATATACATTTGGACAGCTCCTCAGCATGTAAGCTATGTGGTGCATGCAATAACTGCATAGCCATGTGCTAGCCATACATAGTTATTCAGGGGTTTGAAAGCCAGTACTGGTAGGTCTGTGACAGAAACGTGCTTAGGTTTTACTCTCCCACCCCCTCCCTGACTTTCTTTGTCTCTGTCTGCCTCTCTCACTCTCTCTCTGATGGCTGTGGAGAACTACACCTGCTTTGCTTAGGCAGCAGCTATTGGTAGGTGTGTGACACAAATGTACTTAGGTTTTACTCTCCCACCCCCTCCCTGACTTACTTTGTCTCTGTCTCTCTCACTCCCTCTCTGGTGGATGTGGATAACTATACCTGCTTTGCTTAGGCAGCAGCATGTGTTTTGTAAGAGATGCTCCTGATCAGTTGATGGCCTCTGCACAAATTTCAGTCCTCCTCTAGCTGATTGCATGTGGAACAGCTGTGGTAACATTCCCATAGCCAATTGCATGGAAACACACTCCAATATCTAGGAACATCATGCTGGTGTTGAGCATTTTCATTCACTGTGAGCAAGACCTAGATCTGGTGTTTGGCAAACAGCATCACAGATGGATTTGGGATTTACATCTAACAACATACACTGTGGAAACAGGCCAACACACAGGAGGGAAATGTGCCTGACATGACTTCAGAATGTAAGTTTTGCTATTCTGCATTTGGAGTAATTTCGGTTTAACAGGGTGTGTGTGGATATGGCTGGTCTACATGTTTTAATACCTGTCATGACAGTGCCATGTTTTTGAGGAAACCCCCATTTGTAGGGTCATCTGCAGACTGGGCAGTGTGTGGTGCCTTTTGTTTCAATTGTTACTCACAGAGCACCTATCTGAGAACTGCAGAAGCATAATGTGAGGATTGCAGTCAGTACATGGTGACAGCCATGAGAGTTACTGACTTCATATCCCTCATAGAACATATGTCACAACAAACCCTCTTGCAACAGTAAATGTCTGAGGTTATCACAGCAACATGTCAATATTGGCCTGTGTTTGTGCTTCCAGCCACAACTCTGTCAACCTTTGTACATATGTCATGCAGTAAGAGGTACATATGTTCTGTACACCATTATTTATTGATATCATATCTGATAACAAGCCAATGAGATAAAAGACTGCTACACATTTTATGTATAGTAGGGGTTATATTTGAGGACATAGCCTGTGCATTTTGTGGTTGTGTGTAAAGTACTGAGGTCTGGGTACTTATGGTGACTGTCAACAGTGTGTGCATTGTGAATATGTACTTTGGCTTGTATACAGACTGTGGTGGATGTCATTGTTCTTGGTCCTGTTCTATCTCATGTTACATGCTGCTCCAGTGTATAGTACCCTATCAGCTTACATGTTTGTAGGGCCAAACACACACATGTCCCATACTACAGACTGGCATCGGACCACACTGTGTCATGGCCCAGTATATGTAGGGTTAGTGTGTGAGTGGCACATATGAGGATGGTGTTGATCACACAGTCCATATACACTGTAATATTAAACTAGCTTACCATATGTGGCTGTGGCTGTGTTCACATTTGTTGTGGGTATGCACTTTCACACAGATGTCTGTTACTCTGTGCTGTGACATGCCTGTAGAGCCTACTATATTTGCAGGTACATGTGTATTCCCCCATAAGAAATGTAGGGTAGTGTTGTGGCAGTCTGCCTGTAGCCTACACAGTGCTTTGTTACATGCCTAGCAGCTTAGTCTACTTACCCAGTGTGATGTTATGTCCAGATATTTGTCAGATATACTGCTGCTGGCCCATCATAACTGTCATGAATTTCTGACAAAGCAGTGGGATGCTGTAGAGATGTATGTCACTAACTAATGGGCAGTATGTGGCCTTGTGACCTCTTCACCAGCGGTTATTATGTGTCTGGACAGACAGGAGTGTGTGAATGCATAACCTATGGGCAAAAATGTATTCCAGTATTTCTGTGATATACCCATCCACATGTTAACATCCACATTGTCAGGCTTGGTCCATATGTCTTCCACTAAGGGGTTTTGCGTATACCTCTGGACTGACCAGATTGTGTCAGACTGTCCACATTTATTGGCCATATACTTGCTGTAGTGCACAGCATCATTACTGTGCTAGCAGTGGTACTGTACTATGATGTCTTTAGGATGTCTGTCAGTAGCCAATGGCGCACGTTAAAAGCAGATGCGACCTCCCACACACAACATGTCTAAGTCAATCCCTATTACAGTAGCAACAGTCTACATATATACCTGCAATACATACCTGGCATCCCCTTGCACTAAGAGGTTGGGACTATTGGGGCTGGGGTAGGACTCCACTCCATGTTCTGGACATACGAGGAACATATATGTATATATAATTATCCATATATCTATATAGATATATACACATATACATATTGACATACATAGATGGATAAGTATATGTATATATATATATATATATATATACATATAAACACTCAAATATATACATATACACAGCAATATATGTCTACACATATACCGACAGAGATACATATGCACATATACTTATAGATATCCTACATATATATTGACAGTAATAGGTATATCAGAATAGATATTTATGCACATATAGTTATAGATATCTACATATATATCTACACAAATAGGCATATCTGTACACATAGGATGTGTATGCATATATAGCTATATATACATATATATATATATATATATATATATATATATATATATATATATATATATATTTATATATATATATATATATATATATGTGTGTGTGTGTGTATATATATATATATATATATATATATATATATATATATATATGTGTGTGTGTGTGTGTGTGTGTATATACAAACAGATCTATACATGGCCATATATATATATATGAAGCACTATACTGATGTGTATACAGACATATGCATGAATACATGTGTATGTAGATGTAGATATTTATCAATGTATGTATATGTATATATCCATATTCCTGTCATGTGTAAACATCACGGTTGTGTATACCAAACCCAGATGTATCTCACCGTATGTATCTTATATGTATACATTATGATAAATCAACATATGTGATGCAACTGTCATATTAATAACAAATACTACAGAATTGTGGAAGTAAAGGCAATTGTCCAATACTAATCAATATATGTATTGACAGATATATTGGAAAAAACTACCACTGTATTCACAGTGGTCATGGTGTAGTGGTTAAATGTTGTGACTATAGTGTGCAGGGTCCTGTGTTCAAGCCCTGCAAGGGCTGTTCATTTTGTTGTTGGGCAGAACAAGGGCTGTTGGATACAGAGTGATTAAGGCAGTTTTGAGCAGCTTTAAGTGCATTTGCTGTATTGCATGAAGCTAAGCGGTGCTAAGCTATGTGTAAATGTACGGGCACTTGCACAGTGTAGGCTTTGCTTACCGGTGCGCAAATCAGCTTAGCTGTTATATTGGAGCAATGTTGATACCTGCTAAGCATGGCTTAGCCCTGGTAACCAATTCACACCACCCAGTCCGATAACATAGCAGGGTAATGACATCTGTAGTAAGTATATGTAATGACATGTACAATACATGCACCTGTGTGCTGTCATTACAGTAGCAAGTGGTCTGAGTGTCATGTCTGGGACACAGAAGTATATGAATCCTGTACAGCACTGTTATCCATGTGAATGTGTTACATATAATGGTCATAGCCCAGGGTACGTGCTGTCACACTGGCATGTAGTATATCACGGCATTACTACTGTTGACAGTGCTTTCCCAGGAAAGAGTAGAGTGCTAAATGTAGTACTGACAACAGGCACACCTGCAGGCATAGCTGGACTCTGAGGCCTCCTTGTTGTATCCCTGGTGTGTGAGCTGTGTCACAGTATATATCCCCTACTGGATAATGATCCGACATGAGGAATGTAACTGTAGACTACCGTCTGTACAGCACTTGTTAGTGAGGGCTTCCAACATGTATTTATGGCATACATATTGTTGTCAAACATCTATCTGTCAACACATTCATCCTACCGCATAGCTTCTTGCCAAGCTGATGACTGTCAGTCCCTGTACAGATGTGCAGATGGCAGGTATCCAGCTAGGATATGTACAGGCAACCTATGCTTGATTGACACTGACATGTCTGCCCAGCTGTGTAAGAACTGGGACATATAGGAGATATCACCCTGTATGCACCACATGCCACGGGTACCTACACTACACTACAACAGTCAACAGA
Organism: Protopterus annectens; assembly: GCF_019279795.1. Lineage (NCBI taxonomy): Eukaryota > Metazoa > Chordata > Ceratodontiformes > Protopteridae > Protopterus > Protopterus annectens. Next base: position 1,550,085,151 of record NC_056733.1, read on the forward strand.
ACATGCTTGGGTACAGGTCTCCATCTCAGACACTAATCATGTGTTGTAATACATGATGCATACATATCAACTTGATCACTGATGCATGTCATTCTCACCCTGAGGGTCAACACAGTGGTGCATGTTGATAGATTGCCTGCTGCCACATGGCAGGTGGCAGGATATCACTGTACACACATCCCCTACACAACCCACCTCTCCATGCACCCCAGTACCGACACTTGTGTAGGTGTGCATTACTGGGTATAGCAGTGTCTGTGTGTTAGCACACCTGTACTTTGGAATTCCATGAGGGGCTTCACAACCACCACAACACCAATTGCTATAGTCAGTTGTGGCTGCTGCTGTATGGGACATTACATGTACCCTGTTATGCTCCTCGCCATACCAGCTACATGAGCCTTGCAGTACCAGCACATTGTTGTACAAATAAGTCGATAGGCATGGGATACCCATTGAGTTCTGGCAAGTGTGTGTACGTGTGCATGTCTGTATATCTGCTGGGTACAGCATTCCAAGGCCACATACTCCTATTACAATACCCATTGCCACACAGTAGTACAGATAGTGTTGTTGCTGCCCATAGGTGAGGCATGACAATGCAACACCCTACTGTGCCTGTGGCATGTGTATTAGATACATATCCCTGTAGTACAACTGTTGGGATATACAATGGTTTGTATCACAGTTGTGGGGAATGTGTGTTGGTGGGTATGTCAGAGTGTCACCACATGAGTTTCAGGGAGTACAATATCCACTGGAGGATGTGGGTGCTGTGTACATCAAGGTATATGTCACATGTACCACTTTATGGTTACCACTGTCACCATCAACCATACAGGTAACTGATACCAAAATCCAGCCAAGTTATGTATGTGCTGTGTGCAGCCTACCTGTAACACATTGGACACATGGTCAAGTTAGTTAGCAGTGATAGGCCCAGGTCTGTCGGACGTGTGTCTGCCTGTTATGTGTGTTAATGTGTATATGAAGGTATGTCACACTATGTATTGTCCATATACACCCATTACATCCCCTATTAGCATACTGCACATGTCTGGGGATGTTCTGCGTGTAACATGTAACCTGAAACACACCTCACCCTAAATGCTGTATGGTGTGTGTAATGAAAGCCACACGCTTCAGTAGCACTGCATACCTAGGTAGGGGTCTAGTCCCAGTGTTGCCAAGTAAGAGTGTGCATGTATGTGGATGGTTCTACATCAGGTTTCAAATTATACATGTCCCAGCGGGTCACCTGTCCATGTGGCACAGGCAGTAATTGTTAGACAAACCTGTGACATGTTTTCAGCTGTACCCCAGATATGTCACAGCCATGGAGTCACCACAGTGCATACCCCATTGTGGAATATGATTGCAGCCCATCCTTGTGCTGACAAATGTACACCTAAAACACAAATGAATAACATTTTGGAGACCACAATCAGTCAGTGTTACTAGCAGCTATAATGCATCATTGCTGGATGGCTACACTACCTGATATGTATACATTAAATTTTACTCCTGACAACATGTTACACTGCAGTACTTTGGTACACTGTAGTACAGTCACCGTGTGCATCAGAACCATATTAGCATGTCCTTGCATCAATGTTATGGATGACAGGGACATGGCACAGGTATCATCATATGCACAGAGTGTGTTGTTGATTTCCTAGAGGCCGAGAGTGGGCCATACATTTGACACCATATATGTGGGTGAGGGTTGTAATGAGGTGAACTGGCTGTGGTTATGTGGTGTGTGTAAGTATGGGGTTGCCCTAGGTGTGTTTGTATAGTGTGTGGGTATGCGTGCACACAGTTCTGCTATGTGGCTGCCCTTCATAGGTGTTTATGGACGGCTGCAGACCATACCTGGCCAGGTGTGCAGTTCACTGCCTCCGGCCATAGACATGTGATTTGTGCCTGTCAGGGGTTCCATGGGGCACGTCCATGTACAGGCCTCAGTGTGCTACTCTCACCTGATGATGACAGATGCTCTTGGGACTGGCCAGGACCATGTGCTCATGGCCTGCTGTGGTGTGGTGTGGACAGCACCCACCCACAGTTCCAGGGATGGTACTGCCACTATGGGAGCCCCTTGGTGTCTTAGCATGTCCACATTGACTGCCAGCTGTTGGTGTTGCTAGGCTACATCCATGTGGCCGTCGCCGCACTCCCACTACATGTTCAAGCATGGACAAACCACGGTCAATGAGGACCATCATCTTACCAGACCGTCTATCCATGAGCACGGTATAAGCACAGATGACACCAGACAGTTCATGGAAGTTGTCGCTTGCAGATGTCAAAGAAGCCCTTTTCAGCCTTAGGCCCTATCTGGTGTAATGTTCTATATGTGTCTGCACCACCATGACAGCCTGAAACATGCACCTGCTGGTACCAGTTGTGGCACATCTGCCTGGGGCATGATGACCAGCTTCCCTACCATGAGCACCCTGGGACATCTGCCTATGTGGTACCCTGCCAGACATCTGGCTATGCCTTCTGTGACCAGACAGAGTAGGCATGTTTACCACACTTTCCTGTGCACTGCCACCAAACGCCAACTGTCCCTCCTCTATGGCCACTGGTGATGGCGTATGTATAGGCACTGAAACTGTGTGCGGGGTTGGGATTCTTAAAAGGGGGATGTCAAATGATGGCACCATTTTGGCCCCTGATAAACCCACCTGTGCCTCAACAGTACTATCATCATCTTCGGTGTCTGTATGAACACCAACATCAGAGTGCATGCATGAGGGACCCTGACCCACCTCGCCACCTGTGGGGGAAAACAAGAAATGCACTTTAAGACCTGTGCAGCATTGCTTAACAGTACACACACACACACACACACACGCACACACGCACACACGCACACACACAAACACACACACACACACACACACAGGCCACCTTAATACCTACCTGTCCATGACTTTACAGTCCCACATTTATTCCCATGTGTTCTCCATCTTGCATCACACTTGGTAACATACACTCATTAATACCACTCATTAACGTATTATTCCTCTAAATGCCTAGACAAGTGATCACAACACAAGACCTATTACTCCATTACCTGCCTGACCTGAGTGGAGTGGTTTTACATGGCCCCACTCCTGTCATTCAGTGTTCACCCTGTGTATGTCCAGATATCATGAGAATAGCACCTATATGTGAAGGGCTATGTTCACTCCATAATATCAAGCACTGGAGTGTCATGAGTAAGTATTGCTCAGTACATGCCAGATATACTGCTCAGTAAACCTATCATGTGACAACTGAAATATATGGATACACTCCCTGGTACTGTCTACTAATTCCCCAATGCATCTGTAGTGCTGCATATGGGGGTTGTCAGTCACCTCTCTGCTGAATGCGATATTAAGGGTATACTTGGTGTCTACCTTCCCTCCCTATGCATGTTCCATGCTACAGACCTTATCATACTATCAGCTGTCCTGTGATTACATACAAGACAAGTATTCCTGGTGTGTCATGTGTCAGTCCATGTCCATGTACTGCACAATCCCAAAGGGAAAAACTGCTGTATGAACAACCCCACAATCACACATGTGCATACATGGACACCCACACAAACACACACATATGCACACATGCATCCTACATGCATCACTCTCCCTCCACTTCACCAAAGTGACCCTACAGACAAAATAACCACCCACTGAGACACACACACACATACAGGTGAGGCTGCACAATGATAGTACACACAGTCCTCCTATTACCCATCTGTCAACATGCATAACATCTGGTACAGAACAGCATGCAGTGCAGCTACAGTCAATCCATGCTAGCAACAGTATACATGTGCTGTGTTAGTAGGTGATGCCCCTTCCCCTGGACACCACTGCACTTATGTACACAGTATTGCTGTGCACCTGCTCTGCACCCTGCTATGTACTGTGCACCAAACCTCACAGGTGTAAAACCCATTGCTGAATGTGTAGTACTGTGCCAGTTATGTCAGCTCTAATACTCACAGCCCCTAGGTTTTTCAGCAACTCATACCTGGGATGATATGTGGACAGATGTCATTTGTGAATGCCTGATGTCTGGTTTACAGATCTCAACATCAGCGGTATGACCAATCCAGTACTATTACACTGACAACCGTCAAAGCATACCGTGGCTATGGAGAGTGTACACACCATTATTGATATGATGCACCCTTCCTTGATCTGTGATGGGACCACATCACTGCATATATTAACAGTACATGAGGCCGATATGTGACATATGTCCTGTATATTCAAATACAGTGTCTACGGAATGTGTTAGGTGTGCAGATGCTGATGGCGATGCATAAACTCCGTGTGTGCATATATGTGCACACCCTTATCATGATGGTTTGTTGCACTTATTGTTTTGTGTACTACAGCAGTCACAACTCCTGGCAGGTGTATACTAGCATGGGCCATCTGCATTTGCCAGTGTATGCTCAGTCTGCCCTACACGTCCCCCAAATCTGCATGATTGCAAGGTCTACTCATGTGCATATTCCTTGGTGTTCAAACACTGCTGTCACTATTGCTGTGGGGGTAGGGTTACATTTGCACAGTTCCTGAACCTGACTGTGCACAGATAAAGCCATTCATAGCATCCTTAGGATCCCTGCTGCAGTGCACTGGTGTGTCATGCTGACACCCCATCCCCACCTTCAGCCTTTTTGCAGATGCTTGACAAGTAAGGCCTACACATGTGTGTCAGTTTGCAGTGTCCCATACACTGCGCACCACATGTTACAGCCTAGTCCCATCTGATAATGTGGACCACAGTAATAAGTTATGCCATAGTGTAACTCAGTAACAGTTGCCATTGTACTACTGGTGTATACACTGTTGTTGCAATGTATACAGGTGATGTTTCACACATGTCCCTACTGTAGTCCATGTCTCCTAACATTATGTTACTCCTGTGGATACATTCCACAATGACTGGATGTTAGTTATCTTGCAGGTGTCTGACATACCCTTCCAATACACCATGATGGTCACCACTGTGATGCCGTGAATTTAACAGCAACAATACATGCACATGTACAGCATGCATTCTGGGTAGGTGTTCTAGATGTGTACATGGAATATGCCATAGCCATTACATGCCCAGTGTATTGGCAAGCATCAACATAAACCATACTCACTGACTACAGTCTGCTGCCTTGGTGGTATACCAGAGGGACCTACATAACAGGGTGAGTGATGTGAAGTCAGTGGCCACACCTGTGTCATTGCTACGGAGTTGGTCCAGCATTACAGTACATCAGTAGTACATGTCCATAATACTACCATGTATGCACATCTGTTTATCACTACTATGCAGCAACAAACTATATCTATGACATGTCAGATATGAATGTTCTACCTCTACAGATGCGGATGCATATGCAACAGTGGTCTAGTGATGTGCCCTGTGGCCTTACCTACCTGCTCCTCAGCCAGTGTGTGGGTAGCACCCACCTCCACAATGGTGTCCAGCAGTTGTTGGCTATGCGGCACGGCAGGTGCCACGAGGCTGATGAGGAGCTCCTCAACACATGTCGGGGGGATGGATGACATGACCCCCCCCATTGTGAGGTGATCCCCAGACTGCAGCAGCACACTGATGGGCATTGCGAAGCAGGTCAGAACAATGATGCTGGACCTGTTCATAACTGCGGTTGTGCAGTCCGCCATCATTGACCCCGTGGACTAGTTCATTCCACATGGTGTTCCACTCCTGCTGCTCATGGGCAGCCCAGCCAAAAAGGAATGGGTAGTGCTAGATTAGGTGGTTTATCACTATGTCGTTTTCAGCAGCTGAGTACGCAGGGAGCCGTCCATGTGACATCTGGCTTGAAAGACATAAAGGTGGAAATAGGTCTGAGCACATCTTACAGCAAGGTTACCACAGTTCTTAATACACATCCCTGTCACCCCCCACCATATCAGCAACAACAAACTGTACACACAACTAAATAGGTATGGCTACAGCTTACCTACCAGTGGGACAGATATTGTATTGTTCCACACTCTGTGCTATGTGTTTGTAGGCATGTTCCCTGTGTGGACACTATAATTTCTGGCCTGTTACAGACTATTAACCTGTATGCCATTGCCAGGGCCACTATGGTTTCATATATGCCTATGGTATGCTTGCTATGTGATTGCTGCACATCTGACATTCTGTGTTATTGGGGATATCGATGCATGATGTTGGACATGTTCCAGGATTGTGTAGACTATTACTACCCACACATGTTCTATAACAGTGACACAATAGTATGTTTAGGGAATATTTGCCAGCAGAACCACCTCTCCAAACTCATCTCCCATGTTACCAGGCCACATCACATGTGGGACCCACCCTGGGGCCTCCTGTTATACTGGTCCAGCACTACCTTCAGGTGGAACCAACTCAGGAGATGTTGTCATTCCCCGGGGGCACACACAGACATGATCTTGCCCCCCGAGGTCAGATCCAGGATCTGTTCCATAATGGGTTTCACAGACACGTGGATGTGCTACATCAGCTTGAGGCACCCAGTACATATTGACAGGGTCCACATGCTCCTCCTGCTCAGCATCCAGGCCAAGCACCTTCTGGACATGGACTGCTGTTGTGAGTAGCAGTTGGTGGGAGGCTTCTTCCCATTGCGTCCGTATTGAAGCCCATGGGGCTTCCACATCACAGACCACATACAACATCCAGGGTGTTTACCCACCACATGTGTCACATACCACCCCTGTAGGCTGTCCTCTATATCTACCATCCCAGACCACCTCTACAACTATACCTGCCATACTTCCCCATATTCCCATTCCCTACTTCACAGACAAGGGTAATGTGGTCCCAACAAGGGGTTCACATGTGACATACCCGTCCATGTTGCACACGCTGACAGCTGTATATATCTGTGTGTATTGCTATGTGTGTTGTTCCATTGCACATAACATCACTGTGGTGGTAATATAGGGGATATGTATTTACATACATATATGTATGTGTGTGTTTTTATATATGTAGGCATGTGCATATAGGTATATATCTATATATGTGTAGATATATATATATATATATATATATATATATATATATATATATATATATATATGATGTATATATGTGTTTATATATATGTCTGCATACGGGTATCTGTATATATCTGTGGATATATATCTATATATAAATATATATATATATATATGTATATATATATAGATATATATACACATGTATATATATATATATATATATATATATATATATATATATATATATACCTATATATGGGGTACAATCAGACATCAGGTCCACAATCCCACAATACCTTCCTGCACAGCTGCACTGCTCTGCCTTGTTACAACACAGACAGGTGTCACATATGGACACAGCCTAACATTTGGGGGGTATATGTAGGGACAGATTGCAGGTAATCCTATTACACACCTATGGCATTCCAGCATGCTACAATACAGGTTAACATTAAGTATCTCGCAAGTGGTGGGCTGTGGAACCCACGTGTCCATCATTATGGCAACACTTCCACCACCAGCTATTGGCCACAGTACTATACATGGCACAACACATACTTTGATGGCTTAAATCTTATCAGTCAGTGCTGCTCTGCACAGTTGATGGGTATGGCCCACTACCCACAGGGACAGACTCTATTGTCCTTAGTAGTTGTTCAGCTGAACATCATTACAACAGCAACAACTCATGGCACATATAAATCATTCCACATCATCTATCCTGTTATTATGGACCAAGTACTACAGTCAATTACATGCATACATACTTCACATACCTGTTGTGGGAGATGTCTCTTCTGGATAGTTGTTTTTTTTTTTTAATTTTTGTTGTGTTTTTTTTTTTTTTTTTGCCTTTCACTCACTCTGTCTCTGTCTCTCTCTATCTTGGTCTCTCTCCAGTAAATGGATTGAGCTGCTTTGAATAGATTGCATCATGGATTTTGTAGGTGACACATATGATCAGGTGATGGCTTCTGCACCAATCAGTGTCCTATACTTGCTGCCTGCATGCAGTATGCTGTGTAATACTTCCAATTATCACTCTCATGGCAACCCACTACTATAAATTCCTACATCATGTGGGCATGGTCCCTTTACCTTTCCTGTATGGTGGACATCCTTCCTGTGTTTGAGCAGCAGTGTTACAGACAGCAGGTAGCAATACCTCTTACAAGAGAACTTGCACACTTAGGCCAGCAACACATTTGTATGAGGTTCCAAAACTACAGACAGAGTGCAAGTAGTGTTGTCGTATGCATTGTATAGCACCAGTGTTACAGGGTTTGTGTGTACGTACTAGTTTAACATGGAATGCAGTCTGTCTGCATAGCTCTCAACTGTGGGCCTATCCACTTGATGGCCAGAGGTGTGCCTGTTATGTTTTGTCTGTCCATCACACAGGTCTTATGTCAGATATATCACTGGCAATGTATCTATTGAGTGCTATCAGTACATGACTACATCCATTTGTGTTTCTAACTTCATATTCCTGACTAAGGGTATGTTGCAGACTATCTTGTAAAGCCAGTACCTTGCTTAGTATATGACAACACTATTTCACATATGGGCCTGTGTTCCAGCTACTGTCCTCCACCTATATACCAGGCTTTGCCCATATGACATTCTGTCAGGGGTTGTTATGTAGTAGACTGTGAGTATGTCATGCTGCCATACTTGCCATCATAACACTGCTGTTGTGTCCCCCACACATATTGTGGGTTTGGATCCACATATGTGTGGGCTCATCTACACAATACATGTGTGCCCTTAAGCACTCCAGAGTTCAGTGTATGTAAGAGTGGTATATGGCCCTGTATGTCAGTCTATCAGGGGGATGCACCATAACTAACCTAGCCTGTTAGAACATGTGGGGGTATCAGGGGTAAGCTGCCTTGAGGTATCTGGATGTACATTACTATACAGTTCACCTTGAGTAAATGCAGGCCTACTGCTTCCTGCCATACAGACTGTTCTGTTTGTCAGTGTGATTGTGATGCTGGCAGTTATGCCTTGTTATGTAACAGATACATCCCATTGTGTCAACTGAGTTCTTTACCCCCTAGGGATTGTGTACAGAGTGTAGATACAGGTTGCTTGACTATACATCTGCATTACTTACTGTTGATTGATTGTTATCCTGTGGCCCAGTCTGTCTTTACTGTTGAACTACTAGAAGGCCTTGGCCTGGACAGCAACATATGTAAACCTTTTCAGAATACTGTATTAATTTATCTGTTTGACATTTGCATTAGTCTGTTTATATGTATGTCAAAGTCTAAACAGTTATATGGCATGATATATACCACTGTAATAGTACACAAATAAAGCTTTCCCATCTATACAAGCCTGTGTGTGGTGTTATATCCTTTGACCTCTCTGTGGGTATATGTTTCAGGCAACAATTGTCATTTCTATGGGAAGCTTATACAGTGTCCAGTTGGTAAGATGGCAACTGTAGGCATAGTGGCTGTTACGTATTGTGTACACCTTCTACATATGTATCATCCTATACCTATCTGTGTGTGTGTGTATGTGTAGTTACACACACACACACACACACACACACACACACACACATATATATATATATATATATATATATATATATATATATATATATATATATGTATCTGTATATATGTGTCTGTGTATATGTATCTTAGGAATGTTGATTGCTTCCACATTATACATTCCCTATGGTAGCCAGACTGTACTGCATGATATGTTACTGATAGCAGCCTGACATCATACATGTGGGATGGAGCACTGTTAACATCTTGTGCCCATGTTGTGTCAGGTCCTGGTTATGGGATTTGAAACAGTTGGTATTGTATTGCAGGACAGACGTGTTTGGCTGTGGGGGGGGGGGGTATCTATACATACAAGATATATGTTGCTTGGGCCCCTCACCCCCCCCCATTAACGGTGCATGTGGACATATATGTTTTTATTTTCTCTTTTATATCTATAGATATATGTCTGTATATACATATATAGATATATATTTATGCTTATATATATATATATATATATATATATATATATATATATATATACATATATATATATATATATACACACACACATATAGATGTACACGTATAGATATATATATATATATATATATTATATCTATTTAGATATAAATATACACACACACACACATACATCTACATGTTTAAATACATTTCCTGTACTGTTGAATGACTGGGCCAGACAATATGTTTGTGAAAACATCAGGGTTATGTATATCTGAAGTGGCTTCGTGATAAATCACTTTGCCTGTGGTGTGCAGGGTCCTGGCTTCGAGTTTTGCAAAGTCTGTTTATTTTGTTGCTGGGCAGAACAAGGGACATTGGAAACAGAGTGATTAAGGCACTTTTAAGCAGTTGTAAGCGGGTTTGTGTGGAGGTAAGCACTGCTAACTTTTGGTTACAGTCTCTTATAGTGATTTAGCTTTTCAATTCCTTAACCTGTGTAGGCATTGTTTACCCCCATGCAAACAAGCTTAAACCCACTTACTGCTGCTTAAAAGTGCTAACTCCTGCTTATCCCGTGCTAATTTCTTTAAAAGAAAAGAAAAAAAGGGTTGATAGGAAAGTGGTGAAAAAGAGGCACAAAGAGGGAAAGACAGTAGGGAAAATAGCTAGGGATGTGCAGGAAGGTTCTAGGGAAGGTCCATAGCTGCCCATTTCTTCTACAGCAACAGCTGTGCATATACACTGAATTTGGAGGTAGATTTGGACACTCAACCCCCCCCCCCCCGAGAGAGGGATGAGGGCATCAATAATATGTTGTGATGTCATTTGGACCAGATTACATGTGTCCAGTGCACACATATGTGAAATGGACAACTATGTATGGGGCAAGATTTTTTGGGGTGAACAGATTGCCCTTTTATTTTCAGGTGAGAGTGGGATGTTGGGGAGGGATAGTAGGTATATTTGGGGAGGAATGTTGGGTAGGTTAACAGACTATTCAAACAAGACACATATAGAGATGGTATATGACAGATGTGGGGGAGTAAACACCTTGATGGGGAGGGGTGTTAGGAAATCAGAATCCCATAAGCCCCCTAGTGAAAACAGTGGAACTAAGGTCCCCACCCATGGGCAGTCACCACTGCAACTTCATAGCCCCAAAGGTGGCTGTGCTAGGGGCTGAGTTGTAGAGCCAGGCTGACCTTCTAGTCACAACACGCAGCACTCCAGCTGGTGTAGCAGATCTCCAAACTGCTGGTTGAGCTCGCTATGAACCACAACCCAGACCTTGCGATGGGTGACAGGTTCCTGTCTATGCCCACTCCCAGGGGGGTAAGCCCCATCCCCTGAGGTGGTTCCACCCAAATTGGTGCAGGACCAACGGATGAGGAGGTCCCAAGTTGGGCCCAAGATGTGCTGTTGTCTGGTGCCATTGCCAGCTGAGGTGGGATAGGTGGGACCGCTGGGACTCACATTCCCATACGTGCTATGGTGTTTATGTTTTATCAATATATGTGGGTTAGTAATAGTCAACACATTCCAGGATTAGGTATAACAGTATGCATATATATTCCCATTAATGCAGACACCAGATATGGAACAGTTGCATAGCAAACAGAACACATGCATGTATGGGACCATAGTGGTAATTACAGCAGGATGCAGGTACATTGATGGCACCATGTCACCAATGTTGGAGTATTTCAACATAGCACATGCATAGAAACAGATTTAAATAATTGTCAAACAACAGGACATATGTCCCAACATTACAGTGAAGTCATCACGTACCAATTGAGTTGGGTATTTAATTTATTGTTGCGGATATCATGGGGGGGCAGAAAGATGACAATTAACAACTAGTATATTCCTGTAGTTTGCATTACTTTCCTAGTCAGTGCTGTTATCTGTACCTTACAAGTATTACTATACTACCCTATTGCCTTAGTTTGGACAGTGATATGGCTGCTGACAACTATATACATGAACTGGTTTTACCTGCAGTATACACCTCTTACCTGGTATACCTGTGGAAGAATTATTTGTTAACACTAACTGTTTCTACACATACTACCAGATTCCAGGTTGATGTTATACACATACCTTTCCATCTCTTTTTGCAGAGACTATGGCCATGTCTTGACCACATGCAGGTCAACCGGGACATATGTAGACTATTGCCCTCTTCAACCTTTAGTGACTTACAACACTCTTATACAGGATTTCCTAGACAGTTATATTATGTAGCACAGTGTGGGTGACAGTGATGAGTGATACCTTATTATTCAGAGCAACTGCAACACTCACAATGCCATACAATACCAGAGTAAACAGTACCAGTACAGGGTATCAATCTTTTATTTCTAGGCACAGTGTTCGTATCTGATGGACCTGTCGGAACAATGTTTGTTAGCACTACCTGAATGTTGCCACACAATGTACCAGACTCCACATTAGTATTATGCGCTTACATCTCACTCTGTTACACTACACACTCTAGTTAGAGCTTGACAGCATGGGGGTGTAGATGAGACATACTTGGCTTATTACTTTCAAAACAGTTTGGGGAATTGCTAGAGTGACAGGTTTGTTCTTATAGATGTGTGACAATCAGTTGTATTTCTTGTTTGTAGCCTATACTTCTGGGATCATCCCACTGATTTCCCATGGGGACAGAAAGACAGGCAGCAGATATGGGCCAATTTACTGGACATTCTGGACATATCTGTACAGTTTTGGGGTATGCTTCTTTATGCAGACTACTTCCATTCCCAGGATTCTAACCATGGCTGTGTGTGCTAAAAATACAACAGTTCCCATCTCAGTTGCATGTGCTATTTGGATTTTGTTGTCTGTTGTTTCACTGTCTGTCTATGTCTCTCACAGTTTTACTAAATGACCTCTGTGGATTACACCAGTCATATACAGACTTTCCTACATATTTTATTTATGTTACACAGTGTTGGTAACAGTGCTTAATACAGCAGTACTATTACGTGATTGCAAATCTACATTACCATATGATACCAGAGTAAACACATGCAGTCCAGCAGTTAGACCTTTCTTGTCAGGCTATTATGCTTTTATTTACATACAACCTATATGAGACTCTTCCTGACATATTCTCTGGTGTATGCAGTACTTGCCTTAAACAATACAGGTTTTATGCAGGCAATTAACTTACTAATACGTTTAGATTTATTTCCTATGACAGTACATGCAAGAGTATTACTAACCTGCCACACGTCGCAACCTCTCCAAGCGACATCCATGGGCCTCCTGGTTTGCAGCCAGCTTACTTGCCACTGTGAAGGACATAAGAGGAATATTTAGCCATACCTATCCATAATATATATGAGCTGGCAGTTATTAAACAGGTAGTGAGTGATACCTACACACATCTGGGACCTCCCCTGTCCTCCTAGCCTCTTGGATCCACTGATCCAAGAGATCCCCCTTTCACCACTTCAGGTCGGCATAGTGATGCCTGACCTGCTCGCCAGTTCATGGTATGCCAGTAGCACTGGTGAGGTCACGGGCGAGACAGTCCCAGGCTTCTGCTTTATATAGGTAACCCTGATACTGGCCCTGCAGCAGTCCCTACTCATGGTCTTTGACAAGGAGTTCTGCCATGACTCTGGACTCCTGGATACTTCAGTGCTGCACCTAAAAGTGAACACCCTCTCCCATTCCAGGCATGGTGCCTGCAAGGGGAAGCTACAACCAGTTATGAGATGCATTCCCACCTGTTGGGTATAAATCAGGCTGATTTCCCACACTTTGCTGTGATTGGATGGTTTTGAAAAGGCTGAGGTATGGGCAAACCTTTTACCTAAGGTTGGCATTGTTTAAAGGGGTATACCAATGGGAAAATTGAGTTAGCTGGCCTACACATTGCTTATACTTACTAAGCTGACCTGTGCAATGGTTAGCATTGCTTAATATTTAATTTGCATGATATTTGCTTTTTGGCATTGATTTATTATTCATTACATGTTATATATGTGTTTGGTATCCATGATTCATGTGTACACACACTGTATGAGGTCCTTGTGTTTATTAGGGGGCTTCAACACTTTATTACAATTACACCTTACATCTGGGCTTACTGCAGTACTCCAGTTCACATATTTATGTTATGTATTAGGTTATAGAACAAAACACTGTACATAGAGTCCTTTCACATGTTCAGTTTGATTTTACTGTGGTGAGGATTTGTTGGGTGATACCTCAATCGTACATACTGCTGTGATGACTTAGTGGTTAACTTCTGTGACTATAGTGTTCAGGGTCCTGGGTTCAAGACCTGCAGAGTCTGTTTATTTTGTTTCTGGCCAGAACAGCGGCTGTTGCATACAGAGTGATTAAGGCACTTTTAAGCACTTATAAGTGGGTTTGCACTGGTTTGTGTGAGGGTAAGCAATGCTAACTTCTGGTTAAATATACTTACAGAGAGTTAGCTTCAATATTGCTTAACCTGTGTGCGCATTGCTTACCCTCATGTAAACAGGATTAAACCCACGTACTAGTGCTTACATATGCTTTCTTCCACTTACTACTGCTTAATAGTGCTTACACTTGCTTACTAGTGCCTACTCCCGCTTACCACTGCACTAATTTAGACAGTAATGTCTAATGATTCTTGTGAAAGTGGGGGATTTGGAAGCTGTGTGGAGTTATCATTCATTACACATTTTACCTTCCAGTTGTATCCCTGATTCCTGTGTACATACACTGTATGGGGCACATGTGATTATCTGTGGACTTTTCAACATTATGACACTGATACCTCACATTTGCATTTAATGCCGTACTCCAGTTCAAAATATATGTTAACCCAAACTGCAGTAGTGCAAAAGAGAAACTTAATAAAAACACACATATCAAATAAAACAAAAATAAAAGATGAGAGCTTTCTAACCCATCAAGGTACTTCATCAGATCTACATTAAAATAGCACTCACATCTTAAATGGTGTTAACAATTAATGCTGTAACTCACGTGACTTTAAAATAGGTTTCAGGGGAATTAACTCACGTAACCCCTTACTAACTATACCTTGTAAAAGCAGCACCCATTTTATTTCCTGACATTCATTTCTGGTTACTGTATCCCCCCTCTAGCATTAGGCTGACAAACTTCCAAAACTAGAAATTTAAAATGATGACTGTTCCCTGCTGAGGCTACATGCTTAGCAAGGGCATTCTTATTATCATTTCTCCATATAATGTATAAATGTTCACGTACCCAGTCCCTCAAGCATCTGTTTGTTTTTCCCACACAGAACATTTTACATAGTTCACAAGAGGCCAAATACACTATATTTTCAGTGCCACAATCTGCACAGACCTTGAACTCACAGACACGCTCAGTCACTGGGTGTACAAACATGTCATCACAATTAACAAAACACATTGTACAATGATGGCAAGGAAAAGCCCCCAACCTACCAGTAGCCAAGCAACTAGCCCCATTTCCAACTGATTTAGTGGATTTGTAACAGAGCATTCTCTTCAAAGATCTCTGATTCTTAAAAGTAAACTGTGGTGCTTCACCCAGTATCTCTCTGCATTTGACATCAGACTGTAGTACTCTCCGATGGTTTTTAACAATATCACAAATTACAGATGAATTGTCAGAAAATATAAGGCACATTCTTGTCCTACTCAATAAATTCTTAGTCTTATTATTAGCAGACTCTATATCAGAGTGTAAATAGGACCTAGAACGGGTGTCACAAAACGAGACAACCTCATTCTGTACCTCATATATATCATCCTGCTGGTAACCTCTATCTTTCAAGTTACTTGATACCATTTCAAAAGACTCATACATATGACTATGTTTAGTGTGCAGTCGGGCAGACCTATAAAATTGTCCCTTTAGTACATTTCTCTTAACAAACTTTGGATGCATACTTCTAGCATTTAGTATTTTATTAGTCCTACATGGTTTGTTATAAATCTGTGTTTCTATCCCATCAGGAGCCAGAAAAACTTGCACATCTAAGAAGCAAACCATTTCATCAGATGAATTAAGAGTAAATCTTAGAAAGTTCATGTTGGCATTAAGATATTCTACAAATTCACATAGAGAACAGTAATCATTCCCCCAAACAAAAAAACACATCATCCACAAAACGACCGTAGTGTAGAATGAACCTAGAGAAAATATTGTTCTCATTAAACACAAAGTCAGACTCCTATTGAGCCATAACCATATTACCATAGCTATTAGCACAAACCGTGCCCATAGCTATGCCTGTGCATTGTACATAAAAGGAGTTTTCAAACATGAACAAATTGTGTTCTAAAATAACATCCAAAAGGGATCAGATCAAGTGACTCTTACTAGTGTTGTAAACACTATGATGAATTAGAAAAAGTCTGACATAGTCTACCCCTATGTCATTGGGTTACAAGTAAAAAGTGATACTACATCCATAGTAACTAGTAGTACATCACTATTAAATTCCTTTGACTTCCACTCATTTAATCTTTGTAAAAAATATCTAGTGTCTTTTAAAACATACTCAGTCCCATCAAGTATAGGATGAAGCTGCTTCTCCACATAAATGGAGAATGCCTCAATTGCCCAACCCCTGCCAGACACAATGGGTCGTATAGGTGGATCAATGGGATTCTTGTGTAACTTCGGGAGCCCATGAATTTGTGGTATAACAGGATATTCCACTAACAGATAGTCATAAAGTTGTTTGTCGATGGTACCCTCCATCAATAAATCTTCAACACTTTGTTGTACTCTAGTCATTAACCTTTGTGCCTGGGGCTCAGTAAGTGGCAGATAAGTATCAGTATCACTAAGCATATTACACGTAACATGGGAATAGTGAACAGTGTCAAAGACCACAATTCCTCCTCCCTTATCAGCTGGCCTAAAACACAGGACATCGGATTACACTAACTCCATTAAGGCTGAAAATTCTGTTCTAAGATTTTTAGGACCAAAATGCCTCTTACTCAAAAAATATTCATATATATCATCCTGACAAAGTTTATAGAAGGCTTCCACCAAAGGCGAAAATAAAACGGATGCTGCTTTTTGCAAGTTACAGGTAATAAGGGGTTAAATGAGTTCATTCCCCTAAAACCTATTTTAAAGTCACATGATTTACAGCATTAATTGTTAACACTATTTAAGATGTGAGTGCTATTTTAATGTAGATCTGATGAAGTACCTTGATGGGTACAAAAGCGCTCATCTTTTATTTTTTTTGTTTTATTTGATATAAGTGTGTTTTTATTAAATGTCTCTTTTGCACTACTGCAGTTTGGTTTATTTTTATCTTGGTATACTTCTACAACCAAATTGTGCTCCATTATTTCATTTTTACTTCAAAATATGTTATTTAGTAGGATATGGAACTAAAAATATTGGTCATAAAGTGATTTGACATGGAAAATAGAATGTGCTGCAGTGGGACTCGAATCAGGAATAACTCCTCGTAATGCAAATGCTCTGACCACTACACTATTGATATACTGCTTTATTTGCATACATCTTGCTTTTTATCCTCTTCTGCCATTTAAGCTACGTTAACCATAGCTAAGCAATGGGCAAACCTGCTCACCTACGATTAAATTTAATCTGTTTTAAAAAAAAAGAAAGTATCTTTATATTTTTTGTGTTAGCTATTAATCTTGTACATGTGGGGGATGTTGCTGGGGGTATGAGTACACCTATGAGAGGTCTCACTCATTTTTTTAGGACTTTCTGCTGTTCTTCATTGCAGGGGCATGTATATTCTGAGAGCTCTGCAATCAGATATGCCCCATGCACTCTTACACGCTCCATGTAAGATTAGGAGCTCAGGCAGTGGCCTTCATTAATATGCATGGTGTGCTGCCGTCCTGCTCCTAAACGGCTACTTCCTTGCAGGACTAGCTAAGAATAGTAAATCCGGGAGAGTGATTCTTACATCTGAAGTAATCATTTTTTGCAGTTCCTTCACACTGTATGGATTTGAACCCCAGAAAGAGTGAGTGAAGGGGCCAAAGTTACTGCATATACGGCTTCTGCCACAGAAACTGGTATACTCACTCACTCATTAGAAATACAGTGCATCGGTGCCAAATATGTTTGTGCTAATGAAGATTTCAGCTTGTACCTTGGCTGGTGGACTCTCATTCACTGCCTCAAACACAGTCAACAGTGCACTCTGCCAAAAGCTGTGCAGATGAGAAACACAAAAAAAGAAAAAAAAAATAATAATAGACAGTTGTCTCTAGTAAAACATACAGGGTAATATATATGAAAAGGCAGGATTATGAAGTGCCCCAAAATATAGTTCAATATGCAATGGGAAAAAATTGTGATGTATTCAAGTTTTAAATTTAATTGCTGCTATACTGCAAACATGGCAGTTCTTAGTGCTCCCCCCACAACCTGTAAGACTGATGAAGACTGTGCCATTGGCTTTGTTCATTTCTGTTTGTCTCAGGTATGCATATATGTGTGATGCACAGAGTGGATAGGTACAAGACTGACAGTGTGCAGATAGTGCATCTTTTAACACATTTGTTTGTATACTTTTGGTTCCACACGTACCTTGATATTATTGCAGCTTGCAGTCATGTACTTTGGGGCTGTCTCTGTCTGATGCTATCCATACACAGACATTACATGGTTAAGTAAAGTTTGCGGACTTTGGCTGCATCACTTTTAATATTTGCATTTGCTTAGGTAGTAATGTGTATTCCTCCATTGGTGAGTGTGTGTACTATCATTTGCATCTTAGTTGCTGGGAGTGTACTCTGATCTTTCAGTCCTAGGGAGCGAGTGTGTGCTGTCCTTTGTGTCTTAACCAAGGAAAGGGTATATTCTGCATGCCTATGTTTGCTAGCATACCTTTGCAGCTGGAGGTTCCCCATCAGATTCCTCATCTGTACGTGTGAGAGGGGCTGGCCTGTCTGTGGTCCAGGAATGTGTGGTCCTGGCCCTTGCTGTTCCTGTTACACCTGTTTTCTCAAAGTGATATTGTACAACATGGCACAGACTGGGAGGATTTCTGCACAAGTGCTAAGGTTGTACTGCATGGCACCCCTGATGTGTCTAGACAGCAGAAACGTGACTTTAGCATGTCAAACATGCTCTGTGATATTTGTAGTTTGAACATAGACATCACTGTATCCTTCTTCTGAGGCTGTGTGTGCATTTTTGATGGTTGTCATGAGCCACAATTCCAGTGCATACCTGCATCACCCAGTAGATGGCCTTGCAGAACATCCTTCCTAGCAAACCTTGTATAAAGCCGTAATGTGTGCCATATGTGTAAGTAATGATAACTGCCTGGGTTGCCTGCAGAGATACTGAGGATGATCCCCCAGAAATTACAGACAACCTGGCAGATGACTGAATTGAACCCCTTTCCATTGATGTATATCCTTCCATGTTCACCAGATGGGGTGTTTATTTCTATGTGAGTGCAGTCTATGGCCCCCACAACTTCAGCATAACAATCCTGCATTGTTCTTGCTCTCTCCTCTGGAGTGCGAAAACTAGATGTATTCCTTTACATGTTGCAGCATAACATTTTAAATATTGGTGAAATATTCTGTAAGCTGAGGTCTGTGTTACTCCATTATATCCTCTGTGGGTCTCAGAAATGTACCAGTTGCTAATGTCCTTAATGCTATACATACCTTAGTTTCCATTGTTATAGATTCCCCTTGACTTACCCTGGGTCTGAGGTGGGAGCAGCAGAGGTTGCAGATTTCCTATAGCATTTGACTGTCAACCCTGTACCACTCTACTGTTTCAATATCATGCAGTCCATGATATCTTAAATGGGGTCTGAACAGCCTTCTTCTCCTTGGACGAGGTCTATCTGCAGCAACAGCAGCATAGATTTGACCCAGTTGCACATACACATACAACAGAGCAGCAGCAGACCTTAACTTTTTTTTTCATAAGTATAATGGTGGCTGCATTCTAACAGGTTTTGATGTTCAGAGCTAAGTGCTACACCATGTCTACACAGTTTCTGAATGTTACCTCCATATTGGATTGGTTAATTTGCATGTAATTCAGTCGCTTATGCTTTAATTAGCATGCTGTGTGGTTTACCTTTGTTTGGCAGCTCTACATGACATGTAAAGCCATTTAATGAATACAAAATGGCACCCTACTGTATGTGTGTGTCAAGCCACGATGTGCACTCAATAGCAGCATGGACATAACTTGCTCATAAATCTGCTCTTTCTGAGCAGCACAAAGAAGTATTCAACATAGTAGATATGTTTGTGGTGACAAGAGAATGTTTTTGTATGGGAAAAGAATTAGGGATGGTTGTTACAGCCTCTAAAATACGTAAGCACAGTAAAAAATAAACAGGAGTTCCCATATGGGTGAGGGTGTCACTTCAACAATGGCAATCATCTCAAGCCAAGGTTTTCACTGCCAGGTGGCTAGCTCTGCTGCAGTAGTTCATCCATACTACTCACGTGCACACACACTCGCTCCTAGGGCCAATTTAGAGTGTCCAATCCACCTACTACATGTCTTTGGAATGTGGGAGAAAACTGGAGCCCCCAGAGGAAACCCACATGGCATGCAGACTCTGCACAGAAGGAACCCCAGCCAAGAATCAAACAGGAGAACCTCTTGCTGTGAGAAACCACTGTGCCCATGCCTACTGTGCATGTTTATATAGACAGAGTGACCCATTTCTATACTATAAGGTTAGGAAAATTGAAACAGCATATATAAAGATCTGAAATAACAAATTTAGCTATTGAAAAACTTGGCAAATCTGTGCAAACCCAATGTATTTTTATTATAATTAAAGTAATACTGTAGAACCATGAGCCTCACAATGATACAACAGAAATGTCTACAGCTAATAGATAACACTAGAGTTTAGTTTGCATCAAGAGCCACCTGCAGAAACAAGAAATAGAACACAGTGTTTTAATCAATTATTATTATTATACAATAAACATACCACCATTGGCTTAACTGAAATAGCTAATCATATTTTGAACAAGAATGCTATTAATGGAGTAGCTATGTCTAATTTAACATACGCTACTGAAACACTCTGTAATGAAGGGTCTAACATAGTCAAAAGGGCAATAACTTCTTTAATATACAGATATACATATCTATATATATATATATATATATATATATATATATATATATACATATATATACATATCTATATATATATATATATATATATATATATATATATAGATATATATTTTTATATATATATATATATATATATATATATATATATATATATATATATATAAATACACACACACACACACACACACACACACACACACACACACAAACTCACACACACACGTGTATCTATCTATATATATATATATATATATATATATATATATATATATATACCATATACATATATATATATATATATATATATATATAGATATATATAGATATATATATATATATATATACATACATACATACACACTACAGAAAAGGCCACTCTTCGATGGTTGTAAAATAAAGATAATCAGTATTTCTGATTCTGTATTTTTTAAAGTTTTATTCAATTAATTTGTGATATTGAATCTCTGATTTAAGCAGGCAATGCTAATCAAGAATTATGTCAGAAATGTGAGAATCTCCCCTAAGTAACCCCTGTAGTGCAGGGAGACTGGAATTTCCTGACTGGCACACATTAAATTTTAAATGATTATAGGCTGAAAACACACAGTTATAAGCATTTTGCTCTCAGTCAGCTCATGAACATTAGATAATCATTTGAGGGGCCGTCATAAATGGGAATTCTCAGTCCTCTGGCATGCAGTATTGCTTCACTTTACAGAGATGTTATTAGTCTAGCTTGATTAATTAGCATTTAAATATCATCATATACATTATGAAGAACCTTGTTTAACCCTAAACAATGAGTTTAACGATTACGTACTGCCTAGCATTGTGTCCAGACTGAGGAAGAAAAAAAGAGTAGGAGCCCATTGAATGTGATGAATCTGGTGTTCACAAAATGTCTGAGCTGGATTTTTAAATGGTACTGAGAAGTGGTTGCTCAAAACAGGACCTTGGGACTGATATTGCCTACATGCAAATATAACAATGTGGCTGGTAATAACAATATAAATGAATCATGACCTATATTGTACAATGCATGGCATGACATTTATAACCTTTCTGTTATGCAGAAATACTAAATGTCATTTCATGTCATCTCAGCACAAGCTTCAACATGTGAACAACATCTCCCTCAGTCAATAGTTCAAAAATCTGCATTAATCACTGCAGGCAAGCTACAAGTTTCATGTTTATAATAATATGGTTACAGACTGAAAAATACTTATTCTTCTTCCCTTTATTGTAGCTTCACCTATTCAGCATTCCTTCTTATTTACTCTTCTTTGCATAATTTTTATCATTGTTATTTAGGTTGCAAGTATGGCTTACAACTCAATAAACATTTTAAATGTGCTCCTGTTGCTTGTATTTGCTGAGCTTTGTAAGACCCAGTATAAGACTGCTAACAATAATTCAGATTAAGGTTTTATAGTTCTATAGTTATATGTTCATTTCCTATCTGCTTCTATGTCACAGATGGATTACTTCCATTTAAGTGCATAACTAAAACTTTCACTTTCAAAACCACAGAGTCCTCCTGCAATCCTGCAAATCTGGCATCACTCCTCTCAGACAACCCTGTCCATCTACACATGCCTATAGTGAAAAGGTGGAGAATGGCTACAAGATTTTGGAACACGTAGTGCAGAAAAATTATATTGGTTACAGCCTGTAGCAGACAAGATGGTCACAGTCAATGAAATTCAGAGTTGAAATAAGGATAAGAATGAAGGGCTAGTGGCTGGTTGCAACAGCATATCTGAATACGTAGACTAGTGAATGACATAAGATACACCTTTACAGAGTACCGAATGGTTGCACCTGCTTCCTTGAAGCATTTATGCTAAGAAATACAATGTTTAAAGTGTGGCCTGATCTTTGAAGGTAAAAGATTCATAGCTATACAGAATTTTTGGTGGATGGTTTTAATAGCCTAGATGAAGAACTTGAGTAAAATGAGTGATTAAGCACAGTGAAAAGATACAAAAAAATGGTATTGTGATTGGTCCTTTGGGGGGAAGAGGGAGGTAAAGTTGGTACTGAATCTTTCACTGTTTCCTGATTCCAGAAATTGAGAGTTATGGTATGCATCAGTATTCTTAAAGTGGTAGAGCACAAAACAGGATTCTTGTGCATCTAAGGAAATGCTAAATCTTATAGTATATATTGTATTTCAATATATACACAGATTATAGGTTATAGCAGATCAGCTCTGTGGAGACACAAGGATGCAGTTATAAATAGCATTCCTGAAGACAACAGTAAAGAAAAGTGTATACAACATCAGGTGTTGTTTGATAGCTGGATAAATCTCTGACCATGATGCAGACATCCTGAGTTGGATTAGTGGCTCAGGTGCTAGAAGAGCCAAGCTGGAGTGGGTAGACATGAGTGGTAAAGTATAGATCACCTCCTCTGGTGAGAGAATTTGTCCAGTGGCTACTTTACTGTAAGCAATTAGAGGCTTGTTAGTGAAAAAGCCATAGCCAGAGACATGGTTTTGGATTACAAAATTGGTGACAGCAACTCTTAACAACTTGATAGTAGGAGCATTCATATATGAATGGATGGCATATAGGGGCCTCATGATGATACAGGTGCTCAAATTCATGACCAAGATGTGGGATTAGAACAGAATAAAAGCACTTTCATTGTTGAGAAAAAAGGATGGCATTTGTGATCTCCTCATACTCTAAGTAGGACAAATAGCTGATTGTGGAAGATGGTTGCCAGAGACTAGAGTCATAGCAAGAAAAAAAAAAGAAGAAAAAATATATATACGGGGAATGCATATGGCAGGGGTGTAGAGAAACAAAATTGTATTTTTTGATCTAAGGGTTGATAGATGCATGTAAAAGCAATAACAAAGTTAAAGTCCAGAAAAAAACATATGTTAGTCTCAGCTGAAGAACACTTTTAGAGACCCAAATGTGTTGCTGAAAACTAGAATGGTCAGGCTACATCCCATTTTAAGATCTATAAGATTAACGAGATACATATCAAATCTGGTTACATGTAGGAGAAATGGAATACCTGGTGAAAAAATTAATCAATCTACTTGAATTGGAAGCAAGTTATCATACAGTAGTCCTCTCTATGGTGATACATATATATTTTTTTTTACAATGAGAAATCTGTATGTATATATATATATATATATATATATATATATATATATATATATATATATATATATATATATATATAGCACAGTACCAGTATAGTGCATAAATTATGACATACGCTGGTCAAAGCTTTAATAGCTTCTTGCAGGCATAAGAATCCATTTTGACATTAATGGTATGGTATATTTCTGCAACACTGTGCCTAGGAGAGTCGTGAACTACTTATCAGTGATAAAAAGTAGTTTCAAAATTAGCAGATTTACTAAAATATTACTGTAAAGAGACAGTGCTGAATTGATGCAGTTGATTTTATTTATCTTATTTTATTTTATTTTACATTTGTTAAGCGGAAAAGTCCGACTGGATATAGGTCCATTTTCAGTGGAGGCCTGGGGAGAAAAGCTCCACATGTACATAGATACAGAAGACTTTACAATTATAGATTTTTTATACAAGAACATATAGATACATATTCCAGATTTGCCGGAATACATACAGAAAAACTTTACAATTATTCATTTTTATTCTCGAACACATACATTTTCAGTAGTACATAGTTGTGCAAGTAGCCATACCGTTCAGTAGTAAAATCCATTAGAAATGACACATGTAATCATTCTTGTAAAACAGCTGATGTTTCAGACTCATTACAAAGACAGTTTCTACATGTAGCCAGCGGATATAGTGATACAAAAGTGAATGGTGAGTAGGTTAGTCTGGGTTTGTACAGGGGCATAACCAGTGAATTTTTAGGTGGTTTTTAAGAGAATATTTAAATTGGGTTAAGGAGTGGACTGCAATAAGTTCAGCAGGAAGTAGGTTCCAGGTTCTGCCAACAGAGTTGGAAAATAATGACTCACCAGCTAAGTTGTTGGATTTAACAGTTTGTACCAGCATTCTGTTAGAAGAGTGGAGTGTTTTTAGGTTACTGGAGGGGGTGATTATATTTTTGAGTATGGGCGTGATTTCTGGCTGGTAGAGAACGTTGTAAGCAATTATTAATTGGTTATACTGAAGTAGATGGGGAATTTTAACCAGCCTAGCCATCAAAGGTTAAGACAGTGATGTGTTCTATATGCTGAACCTGTGGCAAATCTGGCATTATTGTTATAGCAGCTATTGAGTTTACTGAGGTCAGATTTACTTAGGTTTGTATAAATAGGAAAGGCATAAAGAAGGGTTGATAGTAAATGTGTACGGGCAATCACAGTCCTAGCAGATGGGGTTAGGAATAGCTTAATCTTATACAAAGAGCTGAGTTTCTTATTGACTGTTTTAATGGTTCGATTGATGTGAGCATGAAACCTAAGATTATTGCCAATTATTACACCTAATAGTTTAATAGTAGGTTCTGGGGAAATTATGGTGCCATTGTTAGATGTTATGATAAATGATGGCAAAGAGACCTTATGAGTGGGGGTGAAGAGTAACAGCTTTGTTTTATTTGGATTTAATAGTAGACGCTAATCAGTGATCCAGTTTTCAACTTTGTTAAAGGTATTTTGGGATAAAGTCTGTAAGTCTATTGGGGAGGTAGCAGCTAAGATTAGGGTAGAGTCATCTGCATATTGAATGCAGGTTGCATTTGGGATGACTGTATAGAGATCATTAATGAAGATGGACAATAGGAGGGGTCCTAATACTGACCCCTGAGGGACTCCAAGGGTGATTGGTAATAGGGAGGATAGGTTATCCTTTCATAGTACAGCTTGTTGTCTGCTACTTAGATAGGAATGAAACCAGCGAATTGCCAGGTTATCCACGGAAAGACTTTTTAGTGTCCATAGGAGTAGCTGATGGTTTACCATATCAAATGCCTTGGATAGGTCTAGAAAGAGGTCAGAGGAAAGCTTGTTATTGTTATGGTTTTGATTTAGTGTATGAGAGAAGAAAAGAAGGGCTGAGGTTGTACTATGTTGGGGTTTAAATCCATGCTGAGAGGGGGCTAGGAGAGTGTTCAAATTGAGGTAGGGTAAGAATTGCTTACGGATATATTTTTCCATAATTTTTGCCAAGGGTGACAGAATGGCAATAGGCCTGCAATTTGATAGTTCAGTGGAACTACCCCATTTATGGAGAGGAATAACATGGGAAATTTTCCAGATGGAGGGTATATAAGCTTCTAAGATGGTTCTATTGATTAATATTGAAATGGGATATGTTATTATATCTGTGGCTTTTTGAAGATATTCTGCAAGAATAAGGTCTGCCGATAGGATGGTGCGTTTCAGTTTCTTGATTAACTATCTGATAAGTGATGTTGGTAGTGGTTGAAAGTTGAAGGAGAGGTGAGTATTGGATGTGGGGTCAGTTAGATTTGGGGTATTGGGAGCTAGTTGGTGGGCAAGGGATTGAATAGTTTTCGTAAAGAAAGTGTTAAAGCTGTTAGCAATATTTTCCGAAGGCTTTTAGAGGGTAGTCGAGGAGTAGGGGTAGTAGAATGTCCTGGGTGGAGAAGATTATTTATACTAGACCAACATTTTTGTGATCAATTTTGGTGTTTTTGTTGCAGGTTACAGTAATAGTTTTTTTTTTGTCTAGGACAATAGAATTCTTTGTAACATTCCTTAGTTATTTATATATAAGTTTGGTCCTTTGGGATTTAGGGGATCTTCAAGAGGCCCAAGCTTTATTTCTACATATGATTTTTTGTCTAGTTTCTTTAGACAGCCATGGTGCTACTTTTTAATTTGTTCTGATAGTACGGGTAGGTGAGTGGTTATCAAGGATAGTAAGAAATGTGGAGGTTAAAGTATGGAATATGTTTTAAACAAGACCAGTTGCATGACTGAAGCTCATTTTGGAATTTAGTTTGATTAAAGTTCTTATTGCTCCTAATAGTTCTGAAGGTAGATAGTTGTGGGATATCAGTTTTTTGCCT
Organism: Protopterus annectens; assembly: GCF_019279795.1. Classification (NCBI taxonomy): domain Eukaryota; kingdom Metazoa; phylum Chordata; order Ceratodontiformes; family Protopteridae; genus Protopterus; species Protopterus annectens. Next base: position 1,550,112,296 of record NC_056733.1, read on the forward strand.
GAGTATAGAAATGAGGAAGTGATCACTTATTTCCTCAGGTTGGGTGCCTGCTTTATACATTTGGGGGTAGTTGTTTATGAGAATCCAATCTAGTATACTTTCTTTGATGTCGGGCTTATTGATTCTTATGACTTGGGTAAAGCCATACAAATTTATGTGGGTGGTAGGGAAGTCTGAGGAACAGGTATTCCAGTCAAAATTAAAATCTCCAAGAACAATGGTTTCTTGTGGGCAGTTTATTGACAGCCATTGTAGGATGTCCTCAAGGGTAATTGTGTTGCTACCTGGCGGAATATAAATGCAAACAATATTGATAGATTTGTGTTTGTTAATTTGTAGCTTAGTAATAACTATTTCTGCATTTTATAGGTTCATATGTAGGTACTAAGCTATCTACCTAGCCAGAGTGTGTCGGCTTTCAATGCCCCATTGATTAATAAACAAACAGAGCCAATAAAGTGATCCCAGGGGTGTATTTTCTGTTACCCATCCACTCGCCAAGGTTTCTCTTGAAGAGTGTTAGTGAGGGGCTCTGCCTAATGTAGTTTTGAATTTTGTTCCAAAGCATGAGGAGTCTCTGTGACAAGAATCTATCCCTCCAGCATGTTCTATTTATTGTCGTGGCAAGGTTTAGCTCACTAGAGTGCGTGGCTCGCAGTGACTTGGATTTCTTTAGGTGGAGCATGTCCATCAATTCTGAGTTGGACATGGCTTTGTAAGTCAGGCAGAGAGCACCTCTGAGTAAGTGATATGCCACTGAGTACAGCTGGAGTTTTTTCAGTCTATGTTTGAGGCCAGTAATCCTCTCGGTGAGGTACTTTTGTGGTCTTTCCAGCTGTTAGAAGTGTCTTGTGAGGTACATCCCAAATGGGGCATTGCACTCTATGATGGGTCTGATGAGTGATGAGTAGAGGGGCACTATAACCTCTTTATTTCTAGATGTGAACCCTTTAGTAATTAGGTGGGCCACATAGAAGGATTTCCTAACTGTTTTGGCAATATGATTGTCAAAGGAGAGATTACTATCTACCTGGGACCCCAGATCTCTTATTAACTTTTCTGTATTAAGGGGGCTGTCACCTATGTGGTAATTTATGGGTGTTTTGTTTTTCCCAGACAAGATGACTATGCATTTTTTGGCATTTAGCTTGAGGCCATGACTTTGACACCAGGATTTACGTGTCAGCTGGAGAGTCAATTATGGCTCCCAGTTTGCTGTCATCTGTGAACTTGATTAGCCATAGTTCCTCCTGTGTTTGCCTGTACTTCTGAGAAGTATATGCCGAACAGTAGGGGTCCCAGGACCGAGCCTTGCGGGACACCACTTGTGACTAGTTTAGAGTCGGACCTGGAGCCATCTATTCTTACCATGTGAGTTCTGTCTGTAAGCCAGTTGGAAACCCATCTCATGATGTAGGGGTTTATGTTCAGGCTGGTGAGTTTTTCTGTAATACCCGAGTGGGGAATGGTGTCAAAAGCCTTGGTGAGGTCAAGGTAGGCTGTGTGAACAACCTTTCCTTCATCTATGGCCTTGATGACTGTCTCAAAGAAGTCAACCAGGTTTAGTAGGCATGATCTTCCCTTAATAAAGCGGAACTGGGTCAGGTCAAGTGTTTGGAGATTCCCAATGTATTTGTTAATGAGTTCCATGATGATGCGCTCCATAGCCTTGCAGACCAAGCTAGTCAGGCTTATGGGGCGATAGTTACTACGGTCAGTTGTGGCCCCTCTTTTGTGGAGTGGAATAACCATTGCTTTGCATCATTCTATGAGCATGTAGCCTGTAGAGAGACTGAGGTTGAACACCATGTTTAGGTGGGGGTTTAGTTCATTCTGTAGTTCGTGCAAGACGCAGCCTGGGACACCATCTGGCCCCATTGACACTGTGTTTTTGGCTTTTGAAAGGGCTACTTTCACCTGTGCATCTGTGATTTCTGGGACACTACACTTTTCTGGTATTTTTGTGGGCCCTTTTAGGGGTGAGAGGGGGAGGGGGTTTGCACTGAATCTATTTGCCAGGATGTTGGCAACATCAGTAGGTTCAGTATATTTTGCGCTATTTTACACTGGTTCAGTGCATATCTGCAAGTTGCCACTTAGATTCCTAACATAGCTAAAGAAGGCTTTGTGGTTATCTTTTGAATCCTTGGCTATTTTTCTTTCGAAGTTAGCCTTGGATGATTTCATGAGGGACCTCAGTTTCTTACTGATACTGATCAGGGATGTCTTTCCTTCTTGGGATTTGCTTTTTTTTATGAACTAGTTTCCTCCTTCTATTGTATAGCCTATTTATGGCAGGGGTTCACCAGACTGGTTACCTTCTCTTAGAGGAGTGAGTCTTGGTTTTGCTAGGGATGGCATGATCCATACATCCTTGTAGGTGCTCATAGAGTGCATTTGTAAAGGTTTCTGCATCTTGGGCTGCATTGTCCTTTAGCATGAGTGCTGTGAGACCTACCGCCTCTGTCTTAAGTAAGGTGAAGTTTGCTTTAGAAAAGTATTTTTACTGTGGTTTCCTTAGTTGGAGGTAGTGGTGGTGTGTGGACATCCAAAGTGATTAGTTTATTGTCTGATCTAACCAGTGACGGGTTGACTTCCAGTGTGGAACACCTGTCGCCCATGTTTGTGATGACCAGGTCCAATGTGTTTTCACCTCTGGCTGGGGAGTTTACCAGCTGATTCAGGGCATTTCAGTTGATGAATTCCAGGAAGTGCTGGGCCTGGGAGTTTGTACTCGAGTAGTTTTCCCAGTTAATGGTAGGGTAATTGAAATCATCCACTATCAGGGTGTTTGGTAGGACCTTCTTGTTTTCTAGTGTCTCCAGAAAGGTGGTGTGGGGGTCCTGGGTCATGGAAGGTGATCTGTAACAGGCCACAATTTGCATTGCAGATTTGCCCGATGTCAATTGCACATGGATGATCTCAGAGGTATCATGCTGCACCACTAACCTGGAGGTGTAGGTATCCTTGCTGAATATGGATACATCCCCTCCTTTTGTGTTTCAGTCCATGTTCTGTGGCCGAAACGTGTGTTACGAGTTGTAGCCCAGTAGTGCTGGGGTGCTCTCTGGAGCCTTAAACCAGGTTTCAGTTACTGCACTGATGTCAATGTTCTCCATACTGAGGAGTGCTTCCAGCTCGTGCATTTTTAGATTTAAACTCCTGGTGTTGAGTAGCATAACCCTCAGTTTTTTGTTAATTGTGGTGTTTACGGAGGTGGGTTTGACTTTTGAGCCTTGCATAAAAAAGGCACTATGGAGGCAGCAAGAGCCTTGGCCACTGTTTGAAAGCCTAGGGGTGACAGTAGCAAGCCATCTCTTGCGAAACAACGTGGCTTGTCGAGCATGGTGTCCCAGGCTGACAGACACTGGATCCCCTTTGAATGACACCAGAAGCTTAGCCAATTGTTGAAATTGATATTTTTTTCTTTATACTGAGGTATCATTCTTGGTAAGGGCAGGATGCTACTCAGGGTCAGGGTCATACCAGGCTGGGCCACATGATCAGAGAGCTCTTCCATGTCTCTTTTCATGTAGTCCAGGGAGGTACATCTCAGGTCATTCACACCAACATGAACAATGACAGAGTCATATTTGTACTTGTTCTAGAGTGACCTGAGTGCTTGTGTTATGTGGCCGATTCTGGCTTCTGACAGGCCGCTAACAGTAACCTTCAGCATGTTCAGCCTAGTGAGTGGTACGTCAGTGTGCCTGACTATAGAGTCACCTATTACTAGTGTGTTAGGTATGTTATTTTGCCTTAAGAGCTGTGATTGTGCAGCACACTGATTTTGTGTTTTATGTGTTCTCTGGTTTGTGACGGGAGGTGCAGGTTGTTTGGGAGCCTGCTTTGGAGGTCTCTGATGCTTTTGCAGGTTTTTATTTAGAGCCTCTGAGTATGATTTTGTGTATTTATGTGTATTTGTCAGTGCTAGTTTAGTGGGTCTATGTGTGGCTGGAGGTGTCGTGCAAGTGTTAACCTTCTCCTCTTGACTGTCTGTTCCAGTCTTGGGTGGAGACAGCTTAGCCTCCAGTTTGGCTGTATAATTGCATCTCTCACATATGTTAGTGTTTTATGGTAGGAGGAGAGGGTTGTCTGTGTACACGAGGTAGTTGTAACATTGTCTCAGGATACAAAGATTCACCAGCTGGACTGGAAAGTACACCTGAAATTCCCCTTTGGTCATGCCTGAATAAAAGGTTGAGCTGCTTAGTCGCTTGGTTGGTGAGGGGTGAATAAAGAGCTTTGCCCTGCTCAGTAATCAAGTGTCAGGGCATATTAGTGCTTGCTATTAGGTCTGAGCAAGTGCTGGGCTGTAGGATGCTTTTTGAGTGCTTAGGTTGAGAGACTAGTTTCAAGGGAAAAATTGAAGAGGAGACTTAGTGGAGCTGGGAATAATTTAACCCTAGCTAACCGGCACTACCCAACACACAAAACCGTGTAAATGCGGTTTTTATAGCAGGGAAATTAAAGAGATAGATATTAGCCCAAAATGGCCAATAAACTACTAATTTCTGGGCTGGAACCACTCCTCCAGGGACAGATAGGCTGCTCAAAGCTCCCCTCTTTCACAGGTGAACAGAGAAACTTCCTTCTATCCAAGTAAGGTATGGGAGACTCAGAAACTTGTAACACAGTCCTGAATTTAGCACTAGCCTAAAAACTGGACTATACTAGCTTAGAAAGGCAGGAAACAAGGATTTTTTTTTTGTTTTCTTGTTTTCTTTTTTTGAAAAGATAAGGCAAAAACAGTGCAAAATACACTTAAAACAGCTTTAAACGACTACAAATGATCAGAAAAGGCTATTGCACTTTAATGTGTACAACTTATTTAAACAAAAAATGACTTTTTAAAAGTGCAGGCAGTCAAATAAGTACAATATGTGAGCAAAAACAAACTTTTGTATCACAATAAACGCTGGAAAATGGGCATTTATGCGGAAAACAATTAAGTACAGCAAAAAAGTACAGAAAACTGATACTTAATCACTCCAAAGTCTCTCTTCTAAGCTAGAAGGCTTGTATCAGTTTAAGGTTTTCTAGTGCTTCCCAGTAGGTTAGTTACAGAAAAGATGGGAAACAAGTGCAGATGTGTTTTTTTTTTAAACCAGAAAGTTGAAAGAGATGGACAAACTGTCCAAATGGTCAATAAACTACAATTTCTGGGCCAAGAACTACTCCTCTTCTTGTAGACAGGCTACCTAGTGCTTACCACTCCCACTGATAAGCTACAAGGCATTCCTCCAACACAGAAAGGCTTGCGGGGCTCAGAAGCTTACCAACAGTCCTGGATACAGCAACTCTGTATCTGGACTAGGCAAGTTACAGGAAAGGTGGGAAACAAGCTCAAGTGAGGCTTTTAAACCAGTAAGTTGAAAGAGATGGAAAAAAACTGCCCACACTGCCACTAGCTACAATTTCTGGGCCAGAAACCACTCCTCTTGTGGTAGATAGGCTACATAATGCTTACCACTCCCACTGATAAGCTAGAAGGCTTCCCTCCAACACAGAAAGGCTTGGGGGCTCAGAAGCTTACAAAGAGTCCTGGATACAGCAAACCTGTACCTGGACTAGACTAGTAACAGGAAAGGCAGGAAACAAGCGCAAACACAGGCTTTTAAATAAAAAGGTTGAAAGAGATGGAAAAGCTTCCCAAACAGCCAATAAATTATAATTTCTGGGCCAGAAAACACTCCTCCTGTGCTAGATAGGTTACCTAATGCTTGTCACTGCCTCTGATAAGCTAGAAGGCTTCTCTCCAACACAGAAGGGTTTGGGGGGCTCAAAAGCTTACCAACGGTCCTGGATACAGCTAATCGGTACCTGGACTACACTAGTTACAGGAAAGGCGGGGACCAAATGCAAATGCGGGCTTTTAAACCAGAAAGTAGAAAGAGGTGGAAAAACTGCCCAAACGGCCAATGAACTACAATTTCTGGGCCAAAACCCACTCTTCCCATGCTAGATAGGCTACCTAGTGCTTGCCACTCCCACTGATAAGCTAGAATACTTCCCTCCAACACAGAAAGGCTTGAGGGATGAGAAGCTTACCAACAGTCCTGGATACAGCAAGTCTGTATCTGGACCTGACTAGTTACAGGAAAGGCAGGAAATAAGCTTTGAATTTTTTTTTTCTACACAAAGGCAGCTAAAACAGCAGTACATATAATTCAAATTGCTGTGCAGGCTAGCACACTTGAGTGTGTAGCAATATTACAGGAAATACAGTTTAAATAACTGCAATTAAATTAACAAATGACTAAAAAACAAGTGCAGAAGGCAGTAAATTAGAAGGCTACTAACAAGCAGTAATAAGTGCTGAGTAAGAGTGACTGAACAGATAGCACGCAGAACAGCAACTAAGACAGTCACAGTAAGAGCAGCTGAATAACGTATGTATATATGGAGCCACTGTGGAGCTTTTCTCCCCGGGCCTCCACTGAAAATGGACATATATCCAGTCGGATTTATCCCGGTCAACAAATGTAAAATAAAATAAATAAATAAATATATTTTATTATTTTTTTTTTTTAAGAGAGAGAACAGAGCAGGATTAAGAGGCTACAGAGGTTGTCCTTCCCAAATGCTCTCTTTGTACACAGTAGGAATGCCTGAAATCAGAATATGATCTCACTGCATTCAGTTGAGTGAGCAAATGAGATAGGCCCAGAAGGAGTATCCAAATACAAATTTATAAGATGGGCGGGCAATTTCAAAGCCACCAAACATTAACACCAGAACAAGAACAGGGAGGGTAGGTGGGGAACTAACTGTAGAGACACAGCAACAACTTTCAGTTGAGTTAAAATTCAGTGAGAAACACAAATAAATAAATTAAATGCAGAACTATATGAAAAAGAGCAGGTAAAAAGTGTACTTAAATTCATTTATACGTCCAGTTGATTTCAGGTAGATCTTAGCTGGAGCAAAGTTCAGATAATAAACAGAAATAACCCAAAATGTACCACTTATATAAGGCAGGACAGAATATCAGTGATGAGTTGAAATTACCCCCCACTGCTATCAATAGCTACACAGAAATTCTAACAAGTACTCTGTAGAGACACAGCCACAACTTTCAGTTGAGTTAATATTCAGTGAGAAACACAAATAAATAAATATGCAGAACTATATGAAAAAGAGCAGATAAAAGTGTACTTAATTTCACTTATATGTCCAGTTGATTTGGGGTATATCTTAGCTGGAGCAAAGCTCAGATAATAAAGTTTGAGGAGCTTGTGGAGGACTAGAAATAGTTACATCAAGTGTACCCCCGCCCCTTCCTAGAGGTGTGATCTAGTCTTAAAATATTGTAACCTGGAGGTATAACTTCATTATCAGTGGTAGCAGGTTTGAGCCATGTTTCAGTAAGGCATAGTACATCTTGGGAGTGTACAGCCAAGAGTGCATGCAAGTAATGGATTTTATTATTTAGACTTCTAATATTTAGGTAACAGATCAGGAGTGAGTTGGAGATTTTGTTTACATTTTTCAGGCTAGTAGGGGTATTATTTATGGGGTTGGTTGCATCAGGTGCACTTGGGCCTGGGTTAGGGTGAATGTCCCCATCAACTATGAGGTTAGGTTGTGATCTGATTATGAGTTTCTGGAGTTTAAATAAGAGTTTGTGGTAATGTTTAGTTCTGGGGTTAACATAGCTGGCTCGAATGGGATGTTGTGCTTTTGTAGTAGAGGAGTTAGATGAGATGGGGAGTAGTAGGTTATTAAAGTTATTTGATAGATTTGGAGAGTTGGTCTGGGATCTGGGGTAGTGAGAGCCTAGGAGGGTATGATATTCATAAGCTGTGAGAAGATAGGGAATTATCAGCAGGGGAATTAGGAAATAGGAAGACTTTAATTTGAAAGCTGAGGTTAAGGTTTGTAGAAGCATTACAGAAGTATTTAATTAATGACTGTTTAAAAATGGTGATGGGAGGGCCATTGACCAGATTAGAGTAAAGAAATGGGGAGGGATTTTATGCAACTGAATGCATAAATAGCTGAATACATAAATAATGCATAAAGAGCTGAACACCTAAAACAGTAAATCAAACATGCAAATTTTCGATCTCCTGTCAAGGCACAAATCATTACTGATATGCTGAGAATGTTATGTATGTTTGCTGTAACCTACTACATAAACAATGAAATTTATCCTACCCTGAGCAGCTTTATTGATGCAGAAGTATACATTTGTATAGGGAAAGGTTGGTGGATGCTTAAAACAGAAAGCTGAAGAGGCTGCCAACAATTGGGTACATTTCTCAGAGCATGGGCAACAATGTGTAAGTAAAAAGTAATAGTAGGGGATGCAACTGGTGTCATAAAGAGGTGAAAGACTAAGATACTGGCAACACCTTGGCCAACTATGAATACACACAAGAATGTATTCCCCTACACTGTGAGGGTGCTAGAGGGTTTCAAAACACTATATGACGATGAAGTGTGTATAAATTGTGTTCTGAACAATATGAAGACATTACAATGTGCTTCTTGTCTAAATGAATGACGCCATGTTTCAGTAACCAAAGACAAGTGAGAGAAAAGTAAAAAAAAATTATAACAAGACAAGAAATATACATTGAGTGTGTTGAAATGCAAAGACATGAGATTCATGAAAGCTCCATGCAAGAATACGGCTATTCTTGCACAGAGTGGATCATGCCCATTCAGCACAGCAGCATGCCTTCCATATTCATGAAGGCTTGCTGCAGTATAACCTGCATGGGCACAATCTGTGAACAAGTGCAGGGGCATATCTGAGCAGTGCTCGCACAGTAAACATGCCCCCTCCACTCAGGAAGTGCCATATGACACTTTGAAATCAAAAACAGTGTCCACAGACACTGTTAGCACACCTGCCAGCTGAACAGATATTTGCAAAATGTCCAGATTTGTGCCTCATATGTTAGGTGTGTTCCTTCTAGTGTCCTGATAAAGGGCTGAGGGTTGAAGTCATTAAATAATGACAAACATTTGAGTGTAAGACTCCACATCCTTCAAATAAGTCATGCTAATGCAAAACCTATTATTCTATCAACTTTCAAAGTTTGTAATAGCAATATTTAAAATCTGGTCCCATTTATCTTCCCATCAAGTTAGGCTTTCTTCAGACAGTATGATCTAAGAGGTGGAGAGGTATGACTGTTAACTGTGTGCATATCCCTAAACTAAGAAAAGTAAAACAAATAAATTTTTCCCGTCCCCACTAATGTTCAAGCATAGCTGAGCGGGTGACCCCATCATGCAGCTGTGTTTAGCATGGCTTAAACATCAGAAGGGCTAAATAGAAATATACATTCAAAGCAGGCAAAGTGAGATAGTGTAGTGGTTAGAGCTTTTGCTTAGCATACTGTCATTCATGGTTCAAGCCCAAATGCAGTCCATTCATTTTTATATGCAAAAACAGCACTAAAATATCCTTTTTTATAAATAGGTAGTGAATAATATATATTTGTTAACCAGGGTAGTGTAGCAGGTCCAAATGTGAGGTGTCAGTGTAGTACAGATATGAAACCCCCGTATAAACACGTGTCCCATACAGTATAGCCACAAAAGAATATAATGTAATGAAAGCACAAGGGGGATGTTATTGAAGGTAAACATACATATCATAAGATGTCATTAATAAGGAATCAACCCCACAATCCTGACAGTACATAAAATGAAAGTTGAACAACTCTAAATTTTGTTCAGCTATGCTTAGCCAGTGTAAGCATTTCTTCAATCTAAATTCTAATAATTAGCTTAGCTTAGTGGATTTGCACACTGGTAAGCAGTGCTTAGCATTTACCCCTTTAAGCAATGCTTATCTTAACAAAGCAGGTTTGCCCATCCCTTAGCTTAGCTCAGCATATTCAAAATCAGCCAATCACAGCAAAGGGTGGGAATCCAGCCCTATTTAAACCCCACAGGTGGGAATACAGCAATAACCAGTTGTAGCTGACTACTGCAGGCACTATGGCTGGTGTTGGTGAGGATGTGTGATTTCAGGTGCAGCGTTGGGGCATTCAGGAGTCCAGAGTCATGGTTGGACTCCTTGTAAAACACCATGAAGGGAGAGAGAGTGCTGCAGGACCAGTACCAGGGCTCCCAATACAAAGCGGAGAGCAGGGACCATTATGCATGTGACCTCACCAGTGCTACAATTATCCCTCGGACTGGTGAGCATGTCCGACACCATTATGCTGACCTGAAGCATAGGGAGAGGGACCTCATATACCAGTGGATCCAAGATAGTCAGGCACAAAATGTCCCAGCAATGTGTAAGTATCAGTATCAATTATTGTGCAACAAAGTCCAGCCTAAGTATGAGATGGATAGGTATGCATTAATGTTTTTCTATCTTCTGTGCAGCTGCAGATGAGAGGGCTGTGAACATGGATGGCCATATCAGCAGACTGCTAAGGCTGTGTCACAAGGCTGATGAGTACAAATCTAGCTTGCAGTAGTCAGGGCAAATAAATAGAAAGGCTGCCAATAGTTAGAAATGTGTATTGTTTGTACTCAATACATGAGACATTAGCAGAGTAATAGTGACGTACAGGATATATATCAATAAAAGTGTTAGTACCTGTCAATAAAACTTAAAACCCCAGACTGTTATGTTTACTTTGCTATGTAGTGGTATGAATCTAAATGTGTACAGGTTCTGCACAGAAACTATGGCTCTGACAGAATTAATTAATTGAGGCTCATCTGACAAAGATTGTGGAGTTGTAAAACAGATTAACTATAAGAAATATTCCACGCACCAAGATCTGATCCCTGAATAGTAATGTTGTGTTAACCATTGACTTCCATACTGTAATATGTGAAGGTATGAATACACAGTATACGAACTATCTGCCATGCATGAATGTCAGAATTACAAAGCAGATTGTCCAAACAAGAGATTATTATGCAGAAAACATTGAAGAAAAAAACAGCAGTTCCCTAATAGCTGATTGTGATGAAACACAACCTTGTTGTACCTGTTTCCACAAACAGGCATGGTTCGAATCCAAGGAGTGGTATTAAGCTGTATGCATAGTCTCACCAAAGAATATGTAAATATGTATAGAAACAGTCAGGTATTGTTAACAGAAATTTCTTCCACAGGTCAGCCAGGTACGAAAAGGTATAAATGAGCTGTAAGAAGGCTGTAATTATACAGACTGCAAATGACAGTAAAATAAGTACATACACCAAGTAGTCTCCTACAAGAAATGTCCCTCACATGTCACGCTGTCACAGCTAGTAGTTACTGCTGCCAACACCCAGGGTGACTGATAGAAATTAAGGCAGAGTATGGCAGTAGCACAGACACACACACACACACACACACACACACACACACACAGTATAAGTGCACATATGTATGGTTGACTATGTAAATATGGGTAGAAAGAGTCAGGTAGTGTTAACAGAAATTTCCTCCACAGGTCTGCCAGGTAATAAAAGGTATAAATTAGCTGTAAGAAGGCTGTAATTATGCACTGTGTACTAACATACCAATGCCGAACCTAAGGCCATAGGTCAATGTAAAGTGAGGTAACACATGGAGAGTAATGATTAGAGCAATGATCATTAAAGCTGTGAGCAATTGAAGCCTATAGAGTTGTTAATTGACATCTCCGCACCCCCCACCATATCTGCACTAATAATCTAAACATATAAATCAACGTGTATGTTTTTCACCAAACCTACAGTTGGGACATGTGTTCTATTTTTCTACAAATATTTAAATGTTTGATTATTAATGTTCCCTGTTCAAATACTATCTTTGGTGGCCTGTTGCTATCAGTGTAACCTGCATGCCATTATAATGCCCACTGTGGTTCCATATATCCATGTGCTCTGTTTGCTATGCAACTGTTTAAAATCTGTTGTTTTGCGTTAATGGGAACACCCATGCATACTGTTATAACTAATCCTGGAATGTGTTGTTCATGACTAACCAACATATGTTGCAAAACCTCAACATCATAGCACATCTGGGAAGGGCGATCCCACCAGATCCACCTGTCCCGCCTCAACTGGCTGTGGCACTGGGCCCCAGAACATCTAGGACCCAACCTGGGACCTCCTCATCTGCTGGTCCTGCACCACCTTCGGGAGGAACTGCCTCAGGGGATGGGGCCCATCCTCCTGGGAGTGGGCACGGACAGGACACCGTCACCCATAGTCAGGTCTGGGGATTGGTGCATAGCGAGCTTCAAAAGGAGTTCGGAGATCAGGTATGCTAGCTTGAGGGTCACATGGTGCATATTGAGGGTCAGCCTGCCCCTTCTGCTCAGTCCCGGGCACAGTCACCTTTGGGGCCATGATGGTGCAGTGGTGGCTGGCCAGGGGTGGGGACCTCAGTCCCACTGTATCCATTTTGAGGCTTGTGGGCATCTGATTCCCAACCACCTTTCCTGTCCAAGGTGTTTACCCACCACATGTGTCATATACTATCCCTGTCTGCTGTCTTGTCTGTCTTGTCTGTCTTCCTATCCAACTTACCTCCCCAAATATACCTACTATCCTTCCCCAACATCCTTCTCTCACCTTATAAAAAAAAAAATAAAAAATAAAAGGCCAATCTGTTCCTACAAAAAAAATGTCGCCCCATACATAGCTGTCCATTTCACACACGTGTCTCCTGGACACATGTAATCTGATCTATTTGGCTTAACAACAGATTACTGTTGTCCTCACCCCTCTGTCAGGAGTTTGAGTCTCCAAACTCACATCAAAATCTGTACAAATGCACAGCTGTTGCTGTATCAGAAATTGACAGCTATGGACCTCCCTACACCTGTAATGGACATCCGTTGCTATCTTTCATATTGTTTTTCCCTCTGCATGCCCCCTTTTTCACCAGTTTCCTACCACCCCTTATTTTCTTTTCTTTTAAAGAAATCACCACAGGGGTAAGCGGGAGTAAGCTGCAGTAAGCAGCAGTAAGCGAGTTTTCATGATGCAAAGCGATGCCTACACAGTTTAAGCAGTTTCCCATTCAACCATGTGATGGCATTGCTTACCATCTCGCAAACCCACACACACCTGTTACATTTGCTTAAACTGCCTTAATCACCCTGTCTCCATCAGCCACTGTTCTGACCCAGGACCCTGTACATCATAGTCAGAGGAATGTACTACTATACCATCTAATAATGAATGATGCTTTTTCAAATATATCATCAAGTACAGGTATAGAATAGTAGGGAACAAACACTGTGGAATCAGTCAAGTGTAGTGTATATAAATATACACATATAGATGTGTATGGTGATAGATAACTATGAAAAAGTATATACATCAGATATATGGAGCTATACATATAAATCAAATAGGTATAGAATATATACATATATATTGTTTTATAAATATATATATATATATATATATATATATATATATATATATATATATATAGATATCAAAAAATGAATTTATGTATATATATATAATTATATATAATTATATATAATTTTATATATATATATATATATATATATATATATATATATAGAGAGAGAGAGAGAGAGAGAGAGTTTCAACGAAACTGTAACAGTCGAGCACACTTTCGCAAAAGTCTGCTAAAAAAAAAACAAAGACAAGATTTAAAAAAAAAGAGAAAAGCCCTCCTGCACCCCCCCCATGTGGGGGCTGTGCCCCCCTACTTTTATATTCTCACTCCAAGATCGCACTACAGTGGGGAAAAGGGAATATTCCCTTATCCCCACTGTGCCACGATCTCAGTAGAAGCCATTTTCTCATATTTTTTTCTTTTTTAGCTCAGTTTCACGAAAATGTGCTCACCCATTTCAGTTTTGTTGAAATGTGTAGGCGATCATTAGTTCTAGACCCATATATATATATATATATATATATATATATATATATATATATATATATATATATATATATATATATATATATGGGTCTACTTGTCTACTTTACCTTACCGACACCACACTTCACCGACACACAAAACACCGAACCGTAATGACCGAAACCACACAACACCGACAATTCACAAAACCGAACACAATTACACCAACACAAACAACGTAAACTACACATCATACACAATCACATATCCACTAACCCTAACCCAAACCCTAACCCTAAGGTCCAACACTACCGCACAGTTACCCTACCCGCACCCTAACCCTAACTCACTTAACCCACCCCAAAACAAAATGCCCGTCACTATCGCACACTCACCCTACCTGCACCCTAACCCTAACTCACTTAACCCACCCCAAAACAAAATGCCCGTCACTATCGCACACTCACCCTACCCGCACTCCACACCTAAGTCACTTAACCCGTCCCTAAACTAAACTCCATCACTATCACGCACTTACCTTACCCGAACCCTACCTCCCTACCTCCGACACTACCACACACTCACCTATCCCACAACCTAACCCAACATCCCACAACAACGCACACTTACCTGACCGCTCCTAACTCCGTCACTATCGCACACTTACCGAGACACGCTCACACGTTACCCTTGTCGCTCTATCCGCTGTCGGCACATCACCTTTTCGGTAAACTTACCTGTCGGTCATTTCTTCCCGGCACATCACCTTTTCGGTAAACTTACCTGTCGGTCATTTCGTCTCCCTCTTCCGCGTGTCGGTCAACTGAGATTTCGGTAAATTAAAGTAGACCCATATATATATATATATATATATATATATATATATATATATATATGTGTGTGTGTGTGTGTGTGTGTGTGTGTGTGTGTGTGTGTGTGTGTGTGCTCATTACATATAGTGGAGTCACACCCAGCACCATACCTCTCCACCTCTTAGTGCAAGAATTCTGGACAAAGGCTGTCAAAATGGGGGAACAATAGGCCAAGACCAGGGACATAATGTATGTACTGCATTTATGAATGTAGGATGTTGCTACAGTAACAGGGTTTATGTCAACATACAGGTCCAGAAGGATGTGAGTTCTGAAACTGAAATGTATGTCATCATTTAGTGACAGAAATCCTCACATCATCACAGTGATTTATCACAGAAATGAAAATAATGATTCTGTGGAACAGAACAGAAATATGAGCAATAATCCTGGACAGTCTGAAACAATCTGGCAAGTGGAGAGGTATGCTCAGAACCCCTTAGTGCAACAAATCTGCACCAAGCCTGACAAAGAGGGCTAAAGCCATGAAACTGGGAACATATCCCAAATACTGGAGTAGATAAGGTGACATAGCTGATGCAGTGACACCCTCCTGTCTATTGTAACATATATTGACTGGAATAGCCCAAGTCCAAAACCAAATTACTTCCCACTAGTTACTGACATAAATCTTCACATCATCCCACTGATGTGTCAGACATACACCGCACATATAGGGGCCAGGCAACAGTAAAGCTGATAAATATTTGGACATAACACCACAGCAGGCAAACTACACTGAGCTGCTAGGCATGTCACCAAGTACTGTCTAAACTACAGGCAGACTGACACAACACTAACCCAGTTTTGCTATAATGGAATACACATGTAATTGCAAATATATCAGGCACTACAGGGATGTAACATCTCTGACAAACAGACACCAGTGTGAAAGTGCTTACCCATAACCAATCTCACCACATTCAAAGTGACATACTGGTAATCCACATGAACAGTAGAGTATATGGACTCGGTGAACAAAATTATAAGCATGTTTGCTACTCACACACTAGCCCTACATATACTGGCCCAATTCACAGTGTAGTATGATGTCTGACTGTGCTACGGGACATGTGTCAGTCTGCCCCTACAAACATATACAGCTGACAGAGCACCAGAAACTGGAGCAGCATGCAAAGTCAGGTAGAAAAGGGCCCATAACACTTACATCTACCCCGCTCCCTACACAGGAGAAATCACACATTCACAATACACTGCTACACAATCCTGATAGTCTGTTAACAATTGCCAGAAATACACAGTCCTCTCAACTGTATAGAGTCCCACAGAACACCCAGGCTTTGTCCTCATATATAAGGCCTTCTACACATAACATGTCTGTCAGTCTGCTACATCACTTGGCTGATATCAGGAATGAGGTGACTATATAATGATATACTATACCTATCCACCTCTTAAAGCATGACATCTGGACAAAGACTGACATACTTGGGGGCAGAGGCCCAAACACAGGGGCATTATTGACATATTGCTGTCATAAACTGAGAAAGGTGCTGGTGTAACAGGGTTGTTGTAACATATCTGTTCTGAGGGATATGAAGTCAGAAACACACATGGATGTTACCATTTACTGACTGCAATCCTCAGAGTATGCTACTGAATTTCCAATGCCAAAAAAATGTGTAAGTAGCACACCAAATATAAGAGTCCAAACTCTGGCCAGTCTGTGGATAGCACTACAATTGAGAGTTATGTCAACCACATAACACTATCAGACTTAAATTCACGCACAGTAGCCATATCCACAGAAACCTTGTCAAACTAGCATTACTTCAACTGTATAACAGGAATTCTTACATTCTGTCCCTATGTCTGGAACATTCTCCCCCAGTTTGTTGGGCTGTCTCCACAATGTTTTTTGTAAGAGGTATTTTCCAACTACCCTCTGTGATGCTGTTTGTCACACACCTCCATGAAGTCCTCCTCACAGCAAGGAAAAGGGGCAATGCCCACATGAAGTTCTCAGTTATAGGAGTGTGTTTCCATGCTATTGGGTATGGGAATGATACCACAGCTGTTATACATGCAATTAGCAAGTGAGGACTCCAGTTGGTACACAGACCATCAGCTGCTCATGGGCATTACCTATTAAAGGCAAGCTGCTGCCTATACAAAACAAATGTATATCTTACATATGTCTCAGAGGGAGAGAGAGAGAGAAAGACAAACAAACAAACAGAAACACACATTCATACTGAAACTGATGGATTATACCAACTGAACCAAAATAAAAAACGCAGGTATATAAAACAATTAAGCATGTAATGGAATGTAGTAGGGGGTATGTAAATGAGGAAAGTAGGAAGTTCAAACAATATTATGTCTCAACAACACATGCTGTACTGATATATTGCTGAGCAGAACCTATGGCCATAGCATCTGTGTCTGTCTGCAGTGACATTGAACACAGCTCAGGACCCTGAGTCACCCCGGGAAAGGATGGCTCACAAATGACCACTACTGTAGTGTTTGTTGCACAATACTGACTGTGGCACTGCTAGGCCAGCAACTATGATGTCACAGATATCCATATGTTAATTGTCAATACAAATATGATATACATGTTTGTCTCAGACATGTGATGGACCTATATAGGGTATTTGCATACTTAAATAATGTTGCAGCAGTGTGTGTTGAACTACATGTAATATACTGAGCTCATATCATTCAACTGTCCAGTGTTATGCACACTGACCATATGTGTGCCTCATATTTGTAGTTATGTCATCAAGAGTTGTGTTATGTCTGGCAAATAATTGTAAACCTGTGAACACTGACATTACAACATCACCTTCTCTTTCTTTTGGCTGTAACCATTAGTGGTCACCACAGCAGATCATCTGTCTCCATGTCTTCTAGTTCTCTGGATCTTGCTCTGTCATACCACCCACCTGCATGTCCGCTATCACCACATACATCTCAGGCCTTCCTCTTTTCTGCTTATCTGGCAGTCTCATCCTTTCCCACATATACTCAGCATACCTACTCATCACACGTCCAATCCAACAAAATCCTGACACTCTCTGGCTTTGTCCCCAAGCTGTCCAACCTGGGCAGACCCTCTAACATACATATTATAAATCCTGTCCACCCTCATTGTACCCAGTGCAAATGTTGACATCATTAACTCTGCTACATCCAGCTCTGACTCATGCCTGTTTTCGCAATGCCAATGTCTCCAAACCATATAACATAACTGGTCTCACCACCCTCTTGTAGACATTCCCTATCACTCTTAATAGTACTCATCTGTCACAAATCAATCCTGACACTCTTCTCCACTACCCACATCCTGCCTGTACTCTCATCTTCACCTCTCCCCCACACTCGCCATTACTCTGAACTGTTGTTTCCAAGTATTTACACCTATCCACCTTTGCAAACTGTACTCCCTGCATCCTCACCATTCCTCTATCCTCCCTCCCATTCACACACATATATTCTGTCTTAGTCCTGCTGACAAGCATTCCTCCCCTCTCTAGACCATACCTCCACCTCTCCAGGGTCTCCTCAACCTATCCCCTACTCTCACTACAGACCACAATGCCATCTGCAAGCAGCACAGTTCACAGGGTCTTCTGTCTGATCATGTCTGTTGACCTGTCCATCACCATTGCAAATAAGAAAGGGCTCATAGCTGATCCCTGATGTACTCCCACCTCCAGCTTAAATGCACCTGTCACTCCCAATGCAGAACTCACCTCTGTCACACTAGCCTTGTACATATCCTGTAGCATTCTTACGGATTCCTCAACCACTGCTGACCACCTCATACAATACCACAACTCCTCTCTAGACATCCTGTCATATACTGCCTAAGTCCACAAAGACACAGCACAGCTACTTCTGATCTTCTCTGTATTTTCCCATCAACACTCACAGAGCAAACATTGCATATGTACTGCTCTTTCCTGGCATGAAACCATACTGCTAATCAGTAATCCTCACCTCCCTTTTTAGCCTAGCTTCCACCACCGTTTAGCACTACCTCATGCTCTGACTGATCAGTGTTATCCCTCTGTAGTTACTATAGCTCTGCACACCACTCTTATTCTCATAATCAGTACCCAAACACATTTTATGGACTCCTCACACATCCTCTCACTTTCCAAGATTACAGTAAACAATCTGGTTAAAAAGACCACTGCCATTTATCCTAAACACCTCCATGCTTCCACAGGAATATCATCTGGACCAATAGCCTTTCCATTCTTAAACCTCTTCACAGCTATCCTTACTTCCCCATTGATAACCTGTTTCATGTCCTGATTTACCATACTCACATCATCCAACCTTCTCTCTCTGTTATTCTCTTCAGTCAATAGCCCATCAAAGTATTGTTTCCACCTGCTCTACGTACTCTCCTCACTAGGGAGTTCACGTCCACCATTATCCTTTATCAGCCTTATTTGCTGCACATCCTTCCTAGCTATGTGCCTCTGTCTAGCCAACTGGTACAGGTCCTATTCTCCATCCTTGATGTCCAACCTTGCATACAATCCTTCAGATGCCCCATCCTCAGCCTTTGCCACCACTCACTTTGC
This sequence comes from Protopterus annectens, assembly GCF_019279795.1. Taxonomy (NCBI): domain Eukaryota; kingdom Metazoa; phylum Chordata; order Ceratodontiformes; family Protopteridae; genus Protopterus; species Protopterus annectens. The sequence goes on from NC_056733.1 coordinate 1,550,131,534, forward strand.
CATACACCGCATCTCCCTGTACACCTGTCTACTTTCTTCATCTGTCTAAAAATCCCACTTCTCCTTGGCCAACCTCTTTCTATGTACACTTCCGTGTACTTCCTCATGCCACCACCAGGTCAACTTGTCTTCCTTCCTCTGTGCAGATGTCACACTAAGCCACATTCTACTCATCTCCTTTACTAGGTCAGATGTAGTTACCCACACATTTGCTAAGCCTTCACTGCCACCTACTGCCTGTCTTAATTCTTCCCTGAACTCAACCTCACAATCACCCTTTCTCAGTATCCACCATTTGATCTGTGTTGCTGCCCTCACACTTGTCCCCCTTCCTGATCACCAACGTCATCCCACAGACCAACATTCCATGCTGCCTAACTACACTTTCCCCTGTCACCACTTTACAGTTACCAATCCCCTTCAAACAGGCCCACCTGCATAGGAGATAATCCACCTGTGTGCATCTTCCTCCACTCTTGTATGTCACCCTATGCCCTTCTGTCTTGTCAAACTATGTATTCACCACAGCCATGTCCAACTTCTGTTGCAAACTCCACTGCCATCTCACCTTCTGCATTACTTTGCTTAACACCATACCTACCCATCACGTCTGCATCCCCTCCATCCCCTTCACCAACATGCCCATTGAAATCTGCTCCAATCACCACTCTCTCACCCTTGGGTACACTCATCTCCACATCATCAGGCCACACCAAAGTACATCTGTCTCATCCATCACACATGCAATTAGCAGAGCATATGCACTAACAACTGTTATCATTACACCATCAATTCCCAGCCTCCTAAACATCACTCTACCCGACACTCTTATCACGTCCATAAACACTCTTGGCATAATGTTCCTTCAGGTTATCCCCTACAGCAGTTCCCCTCCCATACACACCATGATAGAGCTATTTGTATCCGACTCCGATACACACAGCTGTACACCCCTTCCATCTGGTTTCTGGCACACACAATATATCCACAGTTCCTTTGTCCAGCATATCAGCTAGCTCTGTCCCCATACCAGTCATACTATCAACATTAACAGTTCCTACCCTCAATACCACACCTCTAGCCTTTCTCCTCTCTGCCTGCCATATGAGCATTCAACATCCTCCAGAGTTTGTCTGTGAATACAAATGCTACTGCACTATCAAATGACATACATATGTTACAGCAATCTGAAGAAAGTGTCACTAATTCTGGCCCATAGCCTACCATGTATGTGCAATGTCCTCCAGATGTCCTGCCCTAATAGGTTGACATGACTGACAGAGCAGCAGACTGTAATTACAGTGTGCCATACTGACATTGAACAAAAATGTATAGCCGGTATTACCTGTGCATATGTATGTATGGGTAGGTGTAACTGGCTGCCTCATAACAACTGACATGGGATGCAAAATGTCAGGTAAATAAGCTGTATATGTTGTACACATGTGTAACCTTAGTTTCTGTGCATCCAACAGAATTACACTTCTACAGCTACTGGTTGTGACATTGCCCTGACACAGACATGGGTAGTATAATAAACATGAGTATCACATTGAAATTGTAGAGGTGGCCAGTTGTGTTCTGACCCTGTGTCCATGCCTACTATCAACAGATATATGACCACCCACATAGCTATATGGCCTCAACAATACCTTACTTGCAGAACCTGTCTCCACCAAAGTAGAGTAAACCCTTTTGCTGGACAGCAGCAATTCACAAAGCATATAATGTGATGCTATATTGGCTGTATAAGGCAAAGTAGGAGCAGGCATCAACTGGGCTGTATGTCAACCTTTGTCTGAATGAGCATATTAGGTCACAGGTAGATTACTATAACGCTAACTATGAGTACAAATTGGGCACATCCACTAAGGTCAATCACAAGGCCATCTTCACAAAATGTGTGCAGTCTCAGAGGCAACAACCCAACCCACCCTGTAATGGTGGTCAATCACAGCACATACACACACACCATAGCTACAGCCAACCTGCTACAGACAGGTTTAGGGCAAATATTACCCCCCTCCCGGCTCACCATCAGTATAGGTGGATATGCACAGTACATGCATCCCTCCCCTCATCATCATGGATCAGGTGCAGAGTGCCTAATCAAAGTTAACAAAGGCAAGTCCCCTTGGGGCCTGACAGCATTCCTGTCTGCATCCTACATGATCTCAGGCATATGCTTCCAACTCAATTACACACTGTATGCAAGCAATACCTGAGAACCATTGACATCCCATCTGCAAGGGACATGGCCACTGTCATCCCTCTACACAAGCATGAATGATGAATGGTGGTTTCTGCAATGTACTGTCCCTCATTTGGGGGAACATGACACATCAGGACCAGGAGTACAATGCATGTTCATACAGTGCTGCCAAGTACTGGGATATGATGTATATGTAAGTGGTGGCTAATGATAGTCCATATTCATGTGCTGGCTCTGTAAAGAACTCTGGGCAATGTCTGAGGTCCTGTGATGTGTTTCCCTGTTTATGTCTTCCAGGTGGCATGCAGTGGCAACCGCCTTACACGGATGTGGACACAGCAGCCATCACAGAAGCTGTAATCTTAAATTATGACATCCTTTCTGGCTGTAGCCGGCAAAATTTGCAGGAACGGACTGCCCTGTGGGATGAGATCGTCCACAGAGTGAACATCTTGGGCCACCATGGATGCACATATGATAAGGTCAGGCATAGAGCAACTGACCTGATACATTGTGCCTGGCAAAGGGCTGCTGCTGCAGCAAGGGACCGTAATTCTACCAGTGGGGGGCCAGCAACACAGGCCCCACCTTCGGTGACAGAGGAGCTCCTTGTCAACCTTGGGGTAGCCCCCACACAAACTCGAACACAGGAAACAGCAGTTGTGGAGGTGGGTGGCACCCAGGCAACAGGCAAGGAGAGTCCAGGTAATCCAGGTAAGGCCAAAGTTCACATCAATGTAATGAGGTAGCATTTAAACTGAATTCTATAGAGTTTCTAAATGCATATGTCAGTGCAAAATGGATTTGTGGGTGGGGTGTAGTAATGCACACAAGTGCACATCTATGGTGAAGGAAAGAAAATTGTGTAATATCATAGTGTGTACTGTACCTGTGCAGAAACCAATAATCATAAAATCTCCAGTAGTTTTTCAGCACAATAAATGCCACCTCTAATGTAATAAATGAACTATTTATTGGTCCAATTATTACATTAGAGGTGGCCTTTATTGTGATGGAAAATTACTGGAGATTTTATGATTATAGGTGTTTATATACTTCAGTCATTCCGCTTGGATTACTAGTTGTTTTTGGATTGGTGGAATGGCATTTTCCAGCAACTGAGGTGCCTCGCAAAGAAGTAATTTGGAGTTACAAACACCTGCTTGTTTGAAAAGTAATGGTGCAGTTGGGGCAAGCAGGACATTCCTTGGAGATTTACAAAGCCTGCTTTACCTCTGTTTGCAGAACGATGTGCTGGTGGAAGAAGGAACTATCCCTTGTGGGCAGGGCCATGGTAGTAGTGCTGTAGTACAGGCTGATGAACGAGAGAAAGGAAGGGAGTCTGTGAAACAGAGCGATGCTCCTGGGAGTACCTCGGCAGGGGAAAGAACTTATAATCGAGAGAGGCGAATATATGGTATGGACAATGACAATACAGGGTGGGGACATTATTTGGAATTAGAATTGAATCAGTGGCTTAATAGAAAATAATTTGTGATTTCTAACCCAACACCTATACAGGACAATGAAACATATTTAGGTATGTGTAAAAAACGTGAAAGACAAAATGTTTAAATATAGGGGGCTTATGGCTGATAATAGTTATTTATGTGAATGTTTGAGGTAGGAGATTGTGCCTAAAGGACTTCGTATCAACAGATTTCCTAATAATATAAATGTGGATACAGAATTTTTTAAAGAAGTAACAAAAGTATTTAATGAATGTGGTTTAAATGTGGTAAAGCTTATTATTAAAAATAATGAAAATTGTTTGCAGGTGCTGGCTAATGAAATAAATATTTTAAGTGAAAAAATACAAAGAGATTTGCTTTTTGGAGTGGAGGAGATGAAAAAGAAATATGCATACATATTTAAGGATGTGTAGACTTATTAAAGAAATAATTGGAAATGGAAGATTGGTAAGTTAGAAAGGGATTTAACAGACTATAAGAAAGGAATAGCATACACCATTAAGGGGAACTAACATAGGAGAAGTGAGAAAAGAGATATGTGGTATGATGTGTGGTATGAAGATGGGGGGACAGCGATGTGATGGACATATCTAGTGGGGATATCCCTTTAGGAGTGAATGTACAGAGGAGATCAGAGAGAATAAGGAATTTGGTAGTTCAACCCTCGTATGCACAGATGACATGGAGGGGTGTGGGGAGACAAGGGAGGGATCAACAGGGTATGCAGTGGGACAATCAGAGGAACCCTGTACAACCTGTGTACTCATCCAGGCAGCAATGGGAGAGGAGATAAATAGTGGTGATATAGAACCTGGGGGTATTGTAAAGAGAGGTTGTATACATGAGAAAGACAACCTTAACATTTATAATTATGCAGAAGTAGACATGGACGACAGATGTTTCCAGTTATTTAAAAAAGGTTTTAAATTTGTTCCGAGAAGAAGAGGTAATTTGGCCAGTACTTTAGTGGAAACTAAAATGTTCATAAGGAATTTGAATTTAGCTACTATTTTTGAAGGGAAAGGAATTGGGTGTGAAATATTTAAAAAGAAGAGTATTATGAACCCCCCTTTGGTACCGGACTTACTTAATTTTGAAACCATTGTGAGTAACGAAATAAAAAAGTATTATAGGAATAGAAAGAAATGGTATTCAAACAATATTAGTCTGGGAGAGAGGGATGTTTTAAAGGATATTATCAATAATAATGAAATAAGAACTATGAAACCAGACAAAGGGGGAAGGGTGGTTATTATGCACACATGGGAGTATATAGGGAAGATGCTCAGTGTTTTAAGTGTGGAAGGAAGATACAGTTTGGTATCGCGAAATGAAATGAATATAGCCTATCGTAAGATTGACATGACTTTGGAGGACAATTTGTTGCAACGGGCTATTGACAAAGCGCTGTATGATTTTTTTAAGAGTACCCAAACCATTTATTTCCAGCATATTTGGGATCCCTAAGACACACAAGAATTCCTTGGACCCACCTATGAGACATATTGTCTCATTAGGTGGGTCCAAGATAGAGCCTTTTGCTATATATGTTGACAAAAAGTTAAAACCATATCAAAAACTATATCCACATCTTCTAGTGAATTCTTGGGACCTTCTTACAAAAATGGGGAAATTAACGTATGACATGGAATCTCTACTCTTTGTATAATCAGTCTACTCACTATATTATAAGCCTAACACTTGTTCTCAAAACCTCTCTTATAAGTAAGCACTCTCAAGCTAAAGTAAGCACTACATCCACCCCTGTGAATACCCACATCCCTTAAAGGCACAGCACTCCCTTATACTATTCTAGCATGTCGAGTGGTAGAGTGCTGGCATCCTCTCTGGTTCAGCTGGCTAATCTGGCAATCTTGAGACAATGTTACAATTGTCTCATGTACACAGACAACCCTCTCCTCCTCCCAACAAACACAAATACATGTGAGAGATGCAACTATATAGCCAAACTGGAGGCTGAACTCTCTCAACTCAAGGCTGGCAAGACCAGACAGGAGGAGATGGTAACACACACAACAAATCCAGTCCCACATAGACCTACCCCAACTGCAAACCAATCACATAACAACACAAAGACATACTCGGAGGCTCTAATAAAAAACTTACCAAAACAACAGAGGCCCCCAAAGCAGACACCCAAAAATCCACCACCTCAAAACATAACACATGCAACACATACTTCAATAAATCAGTGTGTCAAGCAATCACAGCCCTTAAGGCCAAACACCATGCCTGATACATTAGTAATAGGTGACTCTATAGTCAGACACACTGATGTCCCACTTACCAGGCTGAGCAAGGAGAGAGTGACTGTGAGCTGCCTGTCGGGAGCTAGGATCCGCCACATAACACACGCACTCAGGTCACTCCAAAGCAAGTACAAATATGACTCTGTCATTGTCCATGCTGGCATGAATGACCTGAGACGTACCTCCCTGGACTACATGAAAAGAGACATAGAGGAGCTCTCTGATTATGTAGCCCAGGCTGGTATGACCCTGACCCTGAGCAGCATCTTGCCCTCACCAAGAATGATGCCTCAATACAATGACAAGATGATCAGTTTTAATAATTGGCTCAAGTACTGGTGTCATTCTAAGGGGATCCAATGTCTGTCTGCTTGGGATGACATGTTGGACAAGCCACGCTGCTTCGCAAGGGACGGTTTACACCTGTCACCACCGGGCTTCCGGATATTGTCTAAGGCTCTTGCCACCCCCATAGTGCCTTTTTTAGGCAAGGCTCAAAAGACAAACCCACCTCCTTAGAAAACAAAAATGGAAAAAAACTAAGGGTAATGCTGCTCAATGCCAGAAGTCTAAATCTCAAGATGCAGGCTCTCGAAGCACTCCTCAGTATGGAGAACATCGACGTCTGTGCAGTAATGGAAATCTGGTTCAAGGCTCCTGAGAGCACCCCAGCACTACCAGGCTATACCTCGTATCATGCTTTTCGACGCCAAAACCCGGGCCGAACCACAAAGCGTGGGGAAGTGTCCATATTCATCAAGGACACCCACACCTCCACGTTAGTAGCAACACATGAAGCATCAGAGACCATACAGGTGCAACTAACCATAGGCAATACTGCTATACAACTGGTAGCATGTTACAGACCACCCTCCCAATCTCAGGAACCCCATTCAGCCTTCCTGAAGACACTGGAGGATATCAATGTATCACCAAATACCATCATACTGGGAGATTTCAACTACCCTAACATAGATTGGGTGAATTATTCTAGCCCTAACACCCTGGCCCAGAGGTTCCTAGAATTCATAAATTCAAATGCACTGGAACAGCTAGTCACATCTCCCACTAGGGGAGATAATATACTAGACCTGATCATCACAAACATGCGGACAAAATGCTCCACACCGGAAGTATACCCCTCACTAGTGAGATCTGACCACAAACTAATCACCCTGGATATACATATCCTACTGACACCCCCAGCACAAAAGACTATAGTGAAAAACTTCTCAAAAGCCGACTTCACTCTTCTTAAGACTGAGATGGTATCCTTTAAGCCCACTGGGCCAGTGGAAACCACATCCCACAATGCTGAATCCTTCACAAATGCATTATATGGACATCTCCAAGAATGCATGGATCATGCAATCCCAAATAAATCCAAGACCCTCTCCACCAAGGGCAAGCATCCTGTCTGGTGGACCTCAGCCGTAAACAAATTGTATAACAAAAGAAGAAAGCTACTGCACGACAGAGCTAAATCCCATAAAGGGAAGGCATCTCTGATCAACACTAGCAGAAAGCTACGTTCCCTCATAAAAACATCCAAGGCCAACTTTGAGAGAAAAATCGCAAAGGACACTAAAGATAACCACAAGGCCTTCTTCAGCTATGTTAGAAACCTGGGCGGAAACCCTCAGATATGCTCAGAGTTAGTCCACAACGACAAAAAATACACCGAACCGAATTTGGTTTTTTGGAAGGTGGTGACTTTAATTTGATACTTGAGAGTGTGGAATTACTTATGAAAAACTATTTTATATACTTCCAAGGAGAGATATACCACCAGATTGATGGTATACCTATGGGTGCAGTTTGTGCCCCTATAGTGGCAAATATAATGCTTTTGTACTGGGAGAAACATTATGTGTTTGATTTCAGATATAAACAGTATATAAAAGCTTATTTTACATTCCTTGATGACATATGCTTGGTTTGGAAGGGACCAAGGCATGAAAATGATAGTTTTATTGAGTATATTGGTCAAACTACGGAATTTTTAAACTTTAAACATGAAATATGGGAGGAGTATGTGAATTTTTTAGATGTTACTATAATGAAAGATGTTGAGAACAAAAAAAATAAGTCTACACTATATAGAAAAGAATGTTTTTCAAATTCTTATCACCACTATAGTAGTAGCCATCCTATTAACCAGAAGTGGAACCTTATTAAAGGTCAGATGATTAGGGTAATTAGAATGACGTCTGAAGAGGAGGATATGAAGACAGAGCTTGAATATATACAGAGTTTGTTTGTTGAGAGGGACTATCCTGTAGAGATTATAGTTAAAATTAAGCAGGAAGTGTTGAGGGGGTGGAATAAGAAATATGCACCATTACTGAAATGTGGGCAAGTGGATGGTGTTGAAGAGTTAGAAAATGAGTTAGAGAAAGAGAAAAGGGATGTATATATGGTATTGACACTTAATGAGAACACTAAGGGTATTAAGAATATTATACATAGAAATTGGACTCTATTTTCATCTATGCCCAATAGTATCAAGATATTTTCTAATAAATTAAAATTTGGATATAAGGAAAATAAATGTTTGAAAGAAATATTAGAGAGGGAGCATATGATGGTAAGTAACAAGAAGAAGGTGGGCACGTATAAATGTGGTAGATGCCCACAATGCCCATTTGTGTACAATCAAGAGGTTTTGAACATAGAATATATGACATTTTACCCTAGGGGTTATTACAATTGTGAGACCATGGGTATAGTATATTTGGCTAAATGCACATGTGGTGCATACTATGTGGGTAAGATGGAGCGGAGTTTGAAGCAAAGAATATACGAGCATATATGCAACATTAATAGGAAAAGGGAAACTAATGCACTTTTTAGACATATACTAGTGTGACCGCAGGCATATTTTAAATTTTGGGTCATTGAGCAGGTGGGTAGAAATGAAAGGGGTGGAGATTGGGAAGTACAATTAGAGTTAAGGGAACTTATTTGGCAATTGCAGTTGGATGTATGTAACCCACCAGGGCTCAATGATCATATTTCCCTTATGCCAGCACTAAAAATGAGAGCAAACAAGTATTGAAGTTTAATAAAAGTCTAAGAGTTATTCATTCATTTATTTATTTATTTAATAACTACTGATGTAGAAAATGGAATGTTTTATAAGTTTTATATAAAATGTGTTTTAACATGTGTTTTAACATATGTTTATATACAGAAATGTATATATGCATAAACAACATTAACAGAGACATTTTTTATAACAATACATTTTATATATGTTTTTAACCTCACAGTAAGACATTGTCCTGTTTGATTCTCAGCTAGAGCGTCTTCTGTGTGGAGACATGCGTGAATGGGCGTGCCTTTGTTGAAGGTTGTGCATCAGGGCCGGCAACTCGGCACGTAAAAATCTACTGCCAATAATTAGTGGAACGGAGTTCTGCTGTGGTGACCCCTAACCGGGAAAAGCCGAAAGACACAACAACAATATGTCTTAGGTATGATATTTATGAATTTAGGTGTGTAAAATGTATTGTTGGATCGTTTGATTGTTTAATTGTTTAATTGTTTAACTGATTGAAGGTGCTGGGTCTATTTAAACTAATGGCGCAAATTTTGTTGCTGACTCTGATGATGCTTCTGTGTTAGGAAATGAAAGCGCTAAGTCCATTTGCTGTTTCGTTTGGTTTTTGCCTTTTATTGGATCAATAAACAGTTCATTTATTACATTAGAGGTGGCCTTTATTGCGCTCGAAAACTACTGGAGATTTTACGATTATTGGTGTTTATATACTTCAGTCGTTCCACTTGGCTTACTACCTGTGTAGAAACGTAGATTTCATCTTGTACCAATGCCAAATGTGAATCTGCTGACAATACCTCTCCCTCACAACTACATAGGTCCCTCTTGTCTGCATAAAACACAAAAACATACTCAGAGGCTCTAAATAAAAATCTACCTAGGCAACAGAGACCTCCAAAGCAGACATCCAAGCTAAACGCTACCCCAAAACAAAACACGTACAACACATAGCACACAAAGTCAGTGTGCCAAGCAGTCACAGCCCTTAAGGCTGAATAACACACCTGATACCCTTGTAATAGGTGACTCTATTGTCAGACACACTGATGTCCCGCTCACCAGGCTGAATAAAGAGAAGGTCACAGTGAGCTGCCTGTCGGGCGCTAGGATCCGCCATATAACGCAAGCACTCAGGTCACTCCAAAGCAAATACAAATATGACTCAGTCATTGTACATGCTGGCGTGAATGACCTGAGACGTACCTCCCTTGACTACATGAAAAGAGACATAGAGGAGCTCTCTGATCATGTAGCTCAGGCCGGTATGACCCTGACCTTGAGCAGCATCTTACCCTCACCTAGAATGATGCCACAGTATAAAGACAAAATGATCGATTTTAACAATTGGCTAAAATTTTGGTGTCATTCAAAGGGGATCCAGTGTCTGTCAGCCTGGGATGACATGCTCGACAAGCCACATTGCTTCGCTAGGGATGGCTTGCACCTGTTAACCCTGGGCTTTCGGATATTGGCAAAGGCTCTTGCCACCCCCATAGTGCCTTTTTTAGGCAAGGCTCAAAAGTCAAACCCACCTCCATAGACAGCACAAGGAACAAGAAACTAAGTGTAATGCTGGTAAACGCCAGAAGTCTTAACCTCAAGATGCATGCACTCGAAGCTCTCCTCAGTATGTGCAGTGACAGAAACCTGGTTCAAGGCTCCAGAGAGCACCCCAGCACTACCAGGTTATACCTCATATCATGCTTTTTGGCCCCAAAACCCGAACTGAACCACAAAAGGAGGGGGAGTTTCCATATTTATCAAGGATATCCATACCTCCAGGTTAGTGGCAGTGCACGAAGTATCGGAGACCATCCATGTGCAACTGACAGTGGGCAAGACTGCTTTTCAGTTTATAGCATCCTACAGACCACCCTCTCAAAGTCAGGAATCCCACTCGGCTTTCCTGAAAACATTGGAGAACACTAAGATCTCTCCGAACACCATTATATTGGGCGACTTCAACTACCCAAACATAGACTGGGAGCATTACTCAAGCCCCGGCACCTTAGCCCAAAGGTTCCTGGAATTTATAAACTCAAATGCTATGGAACAACTAGTCACCACTCCCACAAGAGGGGAAAACATACTAGACCTGATCATTACCAACATGGGGACTCTATGCTCCATACCAGAAGTATATCCCTCATTGGTAAGATCAGACCATAAATTAATTTCACTGGATATCCACATCCCGACCCCACCCCCAGCCCAGAAAACCACAGTGAAAAACTTCTCAAAATTGAACTTCACACTTCTCAAAACCGAAGTGGAATCCATCAAGGCCCCAGGGCCAGAGGAAACTATGGCCCAAACTGCAGAATCCTATATAAACGCATTCTACGGACATCTCCAGGAATGCATGGATCATGCTATCCCAAACAAAATCAAGACCCAATCATCCAAAGGCAGGCGTCCAGTCTGGTGGACCCCAGCCATAAATAAACTGTACAACAGAAGGAGGAAGCTACTACATGACAGAGCAAAATCCCTAAAAGGGAAGGCATCTCTGACCAGTACTAGCAAAAAATTACGATCCCTCATAAAATCCTCCAAGGCCAGCTTCAAGAGAAAAATTGCACAGGACACTAAAGACAATCATAAGGCTTTTTTCAGTTATGTTAGGAACCTGGGATGCAACTCCCAGACTTGTTCTGAGTTGATTCTAAACGACAAAAAATACACTGAACCCACAGACATCGCCAATATCCTGGCAGACAGGTTCAGTGCAAACTTCTCCACCCCCTCCCCCCCAAAAGAGCAAGTATCTATCCCAGCAGAGTGCAGCCTCCCAAACATCTCTGATGCTCAGGTGAAGGCCGCCCTCTCCAAAGCAAAAAACACTGCTTCCATGGGACCAGATGGTGTCCCGGGTTGCATCCTACATGAACTCCAAGAAGAAGTAATCCCTCAAGTAAAACTGCTGTACAATCTCAGCCTCACTACAGGATATGTGCCCAAAGAATGGCGTACAGCAACAGTGGTCCCACTCCACAAAGGTGGCACCTCTGTGGACCCTGGAAACTATTGCCCCATAAGCCTGATTAGCCTAGTATGCAAGGCTATGGAGAGGATCATCATGGAACTCATAAACAAAGACATTGGGGACCTACAGACACTAGATCCTACCCAATTTGGTTTCGTCAAGGGCAGATTCTGCCTTTTGAACCTGGTCGACTTCTTCGAAACAGTCACCAAGGCCATAGATGAAGGGAAGGTAGTCCACACAGCCTATCTGAACCTCACAAAGGCATTTGACACAATACCCCACATGGGCATCAAAGATAAGCTATCCAGCCTAAATATAAACCCCTATGTCACAAGATGGGTCGCAAACTGGCTCAAAGACAGAACCCACAGAATCAGAGTTGCTGGAGCCATGTCAGACTCGAAACCGGTCACAAGTGGCATCCCACAAGGTTCTGTCCTAGGACCTCTCTTGTTCGGTATTTACTTTTCTGAGGTACAGGCCAACGTGGGAGGACTATGGCTAACCAAGTTCACAGATGACTGCAAACTGGGCGCCATAATCAACTCTCCAGCTGACACAAACATCCTTCAAAAAGGTCTCGCAGAGACGGATAACTGGTGTCAGAGCCATGGTCTAAAGCTAAATGCCAAAAAGTGTATAGTCATACCCTTTGGCAAAAACAATGTACCCACAAATTACCACATAGGTGGTAACCCATTAAGTACAGAGAAAGTAATTAGGGATCTGGGGACCCAAGTTGATAGCAATCTCTCCTTTGACAACCACATTGCCAAAGTGGTTAGAAAAACCTTCTACATAGCCCACCTCATCATGAAAGTATTCACATCTAGATCAAGAGAGGTAATCGTGCCCCTTTATTCATCCCTCATCAGGCCCATCATAGAATACAATGCCCCCTTTGGGATGTACCTCACCTGACACCTGCAGCAATTAGAAAGACCCCAAAAGTACCTCACCAGGAGGATCAAGGTACTCAAACAGATGCCATATGCTGCTCGGTTAAAAAAACTCTAGCTCTACTCAGTTGCATACCGCCTACTTCGAGGCGATCTATGCCTGACATATAAAGCTATGTCCAACCCAGAATTAATGAACATGCTCCACCTCAGTAAATCTAAATCCCTTAGAGCCATGCACTCGAGGGACTTGAACCTCAGCACAGAAATAAATAGAACATGCTGGAGGGACAGATTCATAACCCAGAGGCTCCCTTCGCTCAGGAATATAATTCCAATTCATGTTAGGCAGAGCACCTCACTGACTCTCTTCAAGAAGAATCTTCATGAGTGGATGGGGGATCGTAGGTTTGTCCTGGGGATTACTTCCGTGTCACTATTAGACAGAGGCACAGTAAACTAAACTTTAAAAAGGGCACAGTATACTCAAATCAAGGGGTGGTGTAAGCCAAGCACAATCGGGCTAGGCTTATAAATGCCCCAGGGCAGATAGCCTAGTATGAACCTATGAACCTATGAACCTATATGCGACAGCAGCCTGAAGCAAGTAAGTATGGGATTTTCCGGTTGTAGCTCACCAGTATCTCAGGCATGCTAAAGTTAATGCATGTGATCATGAACACAACTGTTACACTTAGCCATTTGGCAATATCTGCATGTTCACTTGTGGTGGTGTTTACTGCATTGCATCATGGTGGTCATCACAGGGGCCTATTTGCAGGAGATGTCACATATCTGTAGCATACCTCACAGCCTGTCATTACAGGACATCTGGACAAAGACTGACAAAATGGGGGAACAAAGGCCCACAACTAGGGTCATATTGTATACTTAGTGGTATATAGTGCATATAAATGATGTACACACATGTTAGAATGCCATATATTTGTGATATACAAAAATGAGAGCACAATAGACAAGTTCAAAATACTGCCAACCTTCAATGTGACCTATAACCTGTACAATTCAATTGTAAAGCAAACAAATCTGTTAGGGGAACAATAATGACACATAACAATAGTACAACAACCTAGATGCATATGTGTGCACAGGCTGAAGCTACTACAGTGTTGAGGCAGCATTCAATATAACTACAGCAGTACATCTTATTGGGACACACCTGCCATCAATTACAGAGACTCTTTGATTAACAGCAAAAAATGGTCAGCTGTCCTACCAGGATTATCCTAATGTATACTCAGTTGCCTGCTGCAGCAACAGCCATGGTTTGCATAGAGCTGATGACGCTGCTAAGGGAGTACATGTTTGAGATGTATCAACCTTGAGAAGGGTACCAAAACATTTCCACAGCATTGCACATACCATGGAACACAGTGCAGACAGTCATCAATAGGTGGTAAAAATATGGGGCTACCGTGACATTGTGAAGGAGTGGACACCCCACCAAAGTCAATGAGAATACAAGACCAAAACTGGCCACGGAGCCTGCCAGGAGCCATACAGCAACAGGGAAGGAGTACCAAGAATCTCTGGCAAGTACTGGGTGTGTACTACATTTCACACAACAATCTTCCATGGTCTCCATATGTCATGTCTATAGGGTAGGGTTGGAAGATGGCAGATGTTCCTCACACCAAACAATATCAAGACCTGGTGAAAGTCTGATAACAATACATCAGGTCTCCAAAAAGCAAGTGGGAAAATATGTTATGGTAATATGGCAGCATGGTTGAACTCTTTGGCCACAATTCTGACAGGTGTGTTTGGCGCAATAACACCACTGCACATCATCACAACACCATCCCCACAGTGGTGATGGCAGTGTCCTGCTTTGGGGTTGACATTCACAAGCTGGAACTGGGGCTGTAGCCAAGTTAGATGGGATTATGAACAGTTTCAAACACTGGGCCCTTGTGACTGCAATCCTTCTAATGTCTATCACATAGCTGTGGATGGTGAGGAATTTCACTTTTCCACACAACAATGGCCCAAACCATACATCCAAATCAACAAAAGGATAGTTTCACCAGAACACATGCAACATTCTGCACTGGCTGAGTCAGAGCCCACACCTACATCCATAGGATATATGCAGGATGACCTGAAGAAGGCAGTGCACACTGGTTGCCCTTACAATCTGATATAGTTGGAGGTGTTTTGCAAGGGGGAGTGTGCAAACATTGGCAAGTCAAGATGGGCCATGCTGATAGACACCTTCCCAAGAGGACTGCATGCTGTGATAAATCAAAAGGTGTTTTAACAGAGCATTACTTTAAGGGTGTGCACACTCATGCAACCATCCTATTGTACCTGTTTCATTTACCATATGTTACCTGTAACTGATGTGCATGTTCTTCATCTGGATTGCACAGGTTATATGTCACATGAAATGATGGAAATGTTATGACCTGATTTCTGAGGTCTTATGTGATATATCACAAAAACCTGGCATGTTAACAGGTGTGTGTACACTTACTATATGCATTGTAAGCTTGGGAAATTGTTTGAGTAACTGGCTTGGTTTTAACATACAGGTACTGCAGGTTATGCAGTCTCCACCTCAAATTAAGACATTAATTAGTGGCACCAATCCACAGCTCAACCCAGTAATGTATCAGACAAACACAGGAGTTATGAAGAACAGACTAAACATGTGAGCCACACATGTAGACATTCAGCAAAACCCTGTACAGTTGGGAGATATGTTTTGTAGCAGTTGCTACAGTGCTATACAGGTGAACAGCTATAATTTACATGGGTGCAGTGCGTGCTAGGTGAACGTCCATCATCTACTAACACCACTCATGTATCCCAGAGGTGTATAGTAGTAGTAATGGTAATTGGTAAGGGTTGCACTGCATGATGATGAGGGCCTGTGCAGAGTGTGTATGTTATTGTCTGTACTGTGTGTCGTGAATGCCCCCAGTTGGCTAATGTGAGGTCTGTGTAATGCCTTTGAGGCACCTCACATGTGTGTGTGTGTGTGTGTGTGTGTGTGTGTGTGTGTGTGTGTGTGTGTTTCTACCAGCAAACCTTATAGTGACAGCAGTAATTTACATATGTTGTTTTTCCTTCACAGGTGGACATGTTGGCTGTGGTCCCTCCCACTCAGATACTGATGTTAGTGTCTCTGCAGACTCTAACCATGATGATACTTATATTGAGGCACAGGTGGGGTTGTCAGGGGCTGAATATATGCCACTGGTTGGCATCCCACTGTTGTCAACCCCATCCCCGCACACAGTCACAATGCTCACACATACCCCGTCACCAATGGCCACAGATAATGGACAGTTGGTGGGTGGTGGCATGGCACAGGCTACTGTGGTGACCTTGGCAAGTGAGGGGGCAGACACTAGCCATAACCAGAGTGCTGGTGAAGTCACACACAGGCAGATGGGCAGGGGAGCTTGGAGGATGATTGCAGCCCATCATGCCCCTGTTGCAAGTGCCACAGCAGCAGTCACCAGATGCATGTTTCAGGCCATCATGGTGGCACAGGCACATAATGAATGTAATACCAGACATATACACAGGGTTGTGGGTGAGCATATCCCTGGAGACTTCGAGGATGATTGCAGGGGAGCTTGGAGGATGATTGCAGCCCATCATGCCCCTGTTGCAAGTGCCACAGCAGCAGTCACCAGATGCATGTTTCAGGCCATCATGGGGGCACAGGCACATAATGAATGTAATACCAGACATATACACAGGGTTGTGGATGAGCATATCCCTGGAGACTGTGGTGACATTCGTGAGCTCACTACAGCCATCCATGAGCATACTGAGGTCATGGATAGATGCTGGGGTGAGACCTTGGCACTCCTTGAACATGGAGTATCTGTGCTTGAGCATTTGGCGGATGATGGCTAGCAGCTACATGGATGTAGGGCAGCACCACGATCAGCTGAGGGTTTATGTAGCCATACACCATCATGTTCCTGTACTGGCAGTACCACCAGCACTACTGAAGGAGGTTGTGCTGTCCATGCCATGACACAGCAGGCCATGGGCACGTGATCCTGGCCAGACCCAACAGGACAGTGGATCCAGCAGACAACAGTCACCATCAGGGGGGAGTATTACTGCATCTGGACTCAGCCGTGGTGGTGCCGATGATAGCCTTAGCAGGCTCAGTTC
Organism: Protopterus annectens; assembly: GCF_019279795.1. Classification (NCBI taxonomy): domain Eukaryota; kingdom Metazoa; phylum Chordata; order Ceratodontiformes; family Protopteridae; genus Protopterus; species Protopterus annectens. The sequence continues at coordinate 1,550,148,598 of NC_056733.1, forward strand.
TCACATTTGTGGCCAGAGATGGTGAGCTGTACACCCTGCCATGTATGGCCCACAGTTGTCCAAAATATCCCTGTGTAGGGCACCCACATGGTGTGACTGTGTGCATACAAACACACACACATCACCATCAGACAAGTCACACACACACACACACACACACACACACACACACACACACACACACACACACACACACACACACACACACACACCACCCCTGCACAGCCCATTTAATGTACACCCCCCCCCCAAACACACACTCATGATGTCAACCATATGGCCCAGCCTAAGCTTCTGGTAAACCCACAATACACCCTGTGCATATGTTGATACCTGTGCCACATCCCTGCTATCCATACCATTGATGCAGGGACATGCTAATACAAGTCTGATGCACAGGGTGACTTTAGTAGTGTGCAGCTATTTAATGCTGTGTATGGTGCTGTCATCTGGCATTTGTAGTGGGTACACATCCGAGTGTGTGTGTACCTTTTTAACCATGATGCATTATTGGTGTTAGTAACACTAAGCGGATGTGTTCTCACATGCTGTAATCTGTTTGTGTTCCAGGTGTCTGTGTTTCAGCAGGATGTGGCCCTGCAGACATCACCAACAAGGGATATGGCAATGTTGTAACACACTGACCATGTCATTGCTGAGGTACAGCTGTATCTGCACACATTTCCCAGGTCTGTGTAACAGTTCTTGCATGCACCTCACAGTTTATTGGGCTGAGGGGTTGTAACTAAGTCTGTGGTTGTTGACATCTGCTCTAGTAGAGTAGACAATGGTAAGTCTGGTGGGTGGAACACACCTCAGATTGCTAACTCCCTCAACCCAAGAGGATATTGTGTCAACCAAACGCAATACTGTTCACACACATGCGCGCCAGCACACACACACACACACACACACACACACACACACACACACACACACACACACACACACACACACACACACACCACACACACACACACACACACACACACACACACACACACACACACACACACACACACACACACACACTTGCCAGTACTGACATTAGCAGACCAACCTATTTTGTTATTCATACCATACTATGCCATACTGTTGCACAGGGCTTATAGGGCTGAAGATTGTCTACAGGTACCACTACAGTTGATGTGAACAGCGGACTTCATACAGTAGACCTAGGAATGTGTACTGTGAGTACCATGGCATGAAATATGAAACCATGCTCATCCAATGGATGTCATTCTCACATAAACATACACATGATACTCATCTCTCACACACATTTACCAGGACTGAGATTAGGACCCCTACCTATGCATTTACTGTTACTTCATTGTTAAGCATTTATCACACATGCCACGGAGATTATGGGGTGACACTTGTCCAAAGGTACTTCTAAGATGAGGGACATTACCAGGCCTTGCAAATTATAACAATGGGTGATTTACTGAGTGAGAGAGGCCACAAAATACTGTAACCTACACATATACATACTTACACACAATAATACACACACATACACATTTGCCAGGACTCATATTAGAACTCCTAGCTATGTAGTTATTGGTATTATAGGGTTATGCAATTACCAAACACACCACAGAGCTTATAGGTTGGGGAGCGTCCCAAGGTACCTATATAACAAATAACATCTACAGCACTTGTAAGGTATGGCAGTGGTAGATGTACTGGGTGAGATGGGCCACCAACTACTTTCACCCACATATTTACACACTCACAAACACTTTATACACACTAATGCACACACACACACACACACACACACACACACACACACACACACACACACACACACACACACACACACACACACACACACACACACACACACACACACACACACACACACACACACACACACACACACACACACACACACACACACACACACACACTTGACAGTACTGAGATCCATAGGTTCAAAGATTTATAGGTGTGTACATAGCAAATGGCCATTGAGGCTTTAGAAGGCTATCCCATTGGAATGCACTGGCATCATGCCACCTGACGATACTCCCCGGTGTGTCTACTGAGTATAATCACTGGAGTGATCCCAGGGTGGGTATTCTATTCCCCATCCACTTCTCCTGATTTCTCTTGAAGAGAGCCAGTGATGTGCACTGCTTGACATGTATGTGATGTCTATTCCATAGCGTGGCCAGTCTCTGGGTTGTGAACCTGTCCCTCCAGCATGTCCTGTTGATTGTGAGGATGGAGTTGAGGCATCTGGGGCGTGTTGTGTGGACATACTGGTTTCTTCGGATGAAGCATTCCTGACAGGGTTGGGTCAGACATGGCTGTGTATCTCAGGCAGAAATTGTACTTAAGTAGCCACTATAAGACAGAGATTCATTGGGGTTGTTGGAGTCTGCCAGTGTAAGGCAAGTGTGTAGTACCTAAGATCCTCTTTGTGAGGTACACTTGGAGCCTTTCCTTTTGTTGTTGGTGTCTAGTGGGGTACATGATGAATAGGCCATAGTACACACTGATTGGCCTACTGAGGGGAGAGTACAGGGAAACACTGTCCTTTTACATCCTGGATTCAACAACCTTAGTCAGGCGAAGTGACACATGGAAGGACTTTTGGAAGACAGTAGCACAGAAAGCTCACTCTCAGCCTGTGTTCCCAGTTCCTTTATACCAACATCACTGTTCAGTGGACTACCATCAATGTATTACTTTATGGGAACCATTTTGTACCCAAAGGGGATGGCAGCACATCATCTGGCATTAAACATATGTCTAGGGTTCTGACAATAGTCACAGGCCTCAGAGAGGCCTTTGTGAAGGATGTCAACCTCACGTGGGTTGGTAATAATAGCACCCACCTTGTAGTCATCTGCAAACTTTGTCAGCCAAGGCGCCTTCGTATTGGGCTGGTCCTCAGAGGTGTGGACATCAAACATGAGGAGACCCAGGTCCACAACCTGTGGGACTCCACTCGTGACTGTTCAGCAGTCTGAAATGGAGTCCACTGCTTTTGCACTGTGGGTTCTATCTGTGTTCCAGTTTGCAGGCCACCTACTGATGTAGGGGTTGCTGCCTACCTGAGTGTGTTTGTGTATCATTCCTGAGTGGGGAGTGATATCCAAAGATTAGATGGGGCTGCCTATCTTGTTATCTATTCCATACTGTCACATAGTTATTGCACATGGCACAATGTTTATAGGGCTGCAGAGTGTCTACAGGTCCTTCTACAGTGGATGAAAACTGTGGGCCTTGTAATGTGGACATTGGGACATGTACTGGGTGGGCAAAAGCAAAAAGTAGCAAAACACACCTACCACTGGATATGGTTCTCACTTAAACACAACAACCCCCCACATTCAGAATACTGCTCTTGCACATACAAACTTGTCCAGACTGAGATTAGAACCTCTACCTATTTATTTATTGCTGCTACAAAGTTACACATTTATCTCACATGCCACAGAGCTTATAGGGTGAATGTTGTTCAAAGGTACTTCTAAGGTGAGGAACATCACCAGCCTTTGTGAAGTATGGCAATGGGTGACACACTGAGAGAGACCAGAAAATACTTAAACTACACATATACACACTTACACAAATTTGCCAGAACTGGGATTAGAACTCCTACCTAACTAATTGTTTGTAATATAGTGTTACTCAGTTATCACACGCGCCACAGAGCTTATAGGGCTGAGACTTGACAAAAGGGACTTCTAAGGTGACTGATATGTGCAGGACTGCTAAAGCAGGGTAATGGGAAGTGTACTGGGTTTGAATGAACCCAAAATCTTTAACTTATAAACCAACACACACACACACACACACACACACACACACACACACACACACACACACACACACACACCCTTTTACATTTGCCAGGAATGAGATGAGAACTACCTAGCAAGTTATGTGTACTATTGAGCTATGCAGTTATCGCATGTGCCAAGGGAATTCTAAGGTGACTGATATCTGCAAGACTGCTAAAGTAGGGCAATGGGAAGTGTATTGGGTTTGAATAGACCCAAAAGCTTTAACTTGCGCACACACACACACACACACACACACACACACACACACACACACACACACGCACATACACACACACTTGTGTTACACAGTTATCACACGCACCACAAAGCTTATACGACTGAGACACACTGGGTGTGAAAGGCCTGTTAATTCCTAGGTCCTACTGACAATTCTCTAAGTGTATGAGCATGCCCAGTGTGACCTTCTATAGTAAATGTGGGAGTCCATTCCAGAGATTGTTGTACTCCAGTCTGGTTTGTTTTGTTCTACAGCAATACCTCTCAACTTGTTGGTGCAGGATACCTGGAGATAGCCTATCAAAATGGAGAGACAATGGGCCATACCATGAATGTGACTCTTTCTCTTAGTAATGTATGGGTCTCTAGGGTTACAGAGTTTGTTTTAGCAGGCATCTGACATATATGACGTTTGCCTCTGTCATGTATTGTTTCAGTACCTCATGACATACCTCCTCAGATCATCACAGTGATTTACCAGAGGAATACAGGATGGATGATGCACACACCAATATTGTGGGCCAAATGCTACATAGCCTCTGCAGCATTTCTCCCCAGGCTTCCGCTGAAAATTGGCTTTGTTCCAAGTTGGACTTTCCCGGTTAACAAATGTTAAATAAAATAAATAAAAAAATGTTTGCACAGTCCAGCCTGTTGAGAGGTGTGCCTACAACCAATTGACTGCTGGAGCTGTGGAAATAGTCCAGTACTTTGATGACATATTACAATGGTGGAATCTCTGTGCAATTCTGTTCTGGTATGGTTTGATTTCCAGTCCATGGTTGGGTAATATAAGTCAAGCAGGATCAGGGTGACAGGTAGACTCCATATAGATTTGTAGGGGATAAGATATATGGGGGGTATCCTAGGTCAGATATGTTGGCCTATAGCTACTAGAACTTTGCATAGGGGTCTTCTCAAAGGTTGACTGAAATTGGAGGGTCTTGTGTGTCAGACTGTTTGACCAGCCTGGCGGTGTGTGTGTGTGTGTGTGTGTGTGTGTGTGTGTGTGTGTGTGTGTGTGTGTATGTATGTCTCACATATATGAATGGCCTGCCTCATTTTGCTTAGCTGGACAAATTTGGGGGTCAGGATGTTTCATAAGATGAGTGATCAGGGAAGGGTGTGTTACTTCCCATGGCTGTGGGCCAAGGTTCTTTGGGTGCAGATATGTCACCATCTTCAAGGATTAGGATTGCCTGCTATGTGTGCATTCCCATGTTTAGACTCCTAGCCCTGCCTGTCGACTGTACAGAGTATCACAGAATGTCCAGTGTCATGACTCATATATCTGGTTGGTTACCAAAATGAGTGTGGTTTTCAAGGAAAAGTGTTTTGCAAGTCACTCAGGGTTGAAGTCAGATATTACTGGCAGTTGGCATTGCAGTTTCAGACTTCATACCCTTCAGACATTCCATGCTAAAACAATAACTCCATCAACTTTCCAACATTATTAGAGCAGTATTTCAAAGATGTCCTTTTCTTTGGACCTTTATCACCCCATTATTCATGACTTTGTCCAGATGTCTGGTTCTCTAAGGCTGGCAGGTTTGCTCCTAGCAGTTAGCAGCATGATCTTTCTTTGCATTTTATCGACTGTATTATGTTAATGTTATGGACCACATGACACTCCCTAACAGGGCACTGTGGGTGAGGTATGGGCATTTGCCAGAGGCCTGTAGGCCAGGTGTGACAGATGCAGGCCATCTGTAGCAAGGCAGTGGATTCTGATAATTATATGTTCCCAGGCTACCGGCAGTGAACACTCCAGGGATGGCACCATTAAGTTGACTGGGTGTTACTGACAATTGCTTTCTCTTTTTGTTGAGCCATCACACCAGTTGACACATGGATGCTGCTTAAGGCTAGGGACATGTTACTGCATTTCTATGAGAGTATGTGCGGAGGGGGGGGACACATCTGTACACAATACACATTTGCAGAGACTGCGCTGATATTTGCTTAAAATGTCAGTCCTATTTAGCATAGCGGTGTGCCCTATCATTGAGACTACAGGCATAACAGTACTGACCACAGGATAGATTGTTCTGGCATAAACAGTTTTAGTTTCAGACTTCTTAACTTTCAGAGCCATACTGTCACCGCTAGACCTGCTGCTATATCACCCTGTACGTCTGTAGGTGGGAATTTCATAGATGTCCCCATGTGGGGGCCTTTGGCAGACATTTCTGTATGGTTTTCTACAGCTGATCAGCTGGGGGTGGGTATGGGACCCCCACTTTGACATCCATGCATGTGATCTATGACCCCCCAGTTATTTGGCTTACCACATGTACTGCAGTGGTATATGTCAACTAGGGTGGTACTGCATAGTGTGTGTAAACCAGTACTGGGCATACACTTCCTGCTTTCCCATGGTGCTGTCAGTTGTCTGCTGCTATCCCAGTAAGCCACCCCATTCCCTTGCATGCTTGCATTAATATCATAGATATGCTATCAGAACATTCTACTCCATTCATTTATTGTTAAGAAGACTGACTTACCTTGTGCCTGAGGCAGTTGTGAAGAAGGTGCTTGAGGGCTGACTCTGTCAGATGTACGCAGGACACTACCTATAAATGGTAAGGTATAGGTGGTGTGATGTTTGGCACCCATTTTACTGTGTGTGCAAGTCAGAGAGAGAGATACCAGTCCCTTGGGCCCTACAGTGGCAGTGTATGCGCTATGTGTCACTTCTTTGCCAAGGACAGGGCATACTGGGCATGCCTCCATCTGCCTACAGGGGCAGGCTCAGGATGTTCCTCCTCCGAGTCCCTTTGTGCCTATGGAGACCTTGGAAATGGTGGAGGGGGATGTGTGGCCCTTCCCTGTTTTGTTGCTGCTGCAGCTGTTTCCTCAGGATTATATTGTGTAGCATGGCACCTACTATGAACATGTGTGCATATGTAGTTGGAGAGTACTGGAAGGATCCACTGGATATATCAAGGCAGCAGAAACATGACTTGAGCATCCCAAACACACACTCTATATTGATCGTGGTTTGTGTGTGTGCCTCATTATGGCAGTCTTATGTGGGTGTGTGTGCTTTTATGACTGGTGTCATCAGCCACAGCTCCAGTGCATAGCCAGCATCCCCCACCAAATGGCCATATGGGATGTCCCCACTGGCAAATGCCTGGTACAGCTGTGATGAATGCCAGACGTGGGAGTTGTGATAGCTTCCAGGGCTGCCAGCACGCACATTCATGATAATGCCCTGGCCATCGCACACAACCTGGCAGATGATGGACTGGAACCCCTTGCGGTTTAGGTAGACCCCACCCTGGTCACCAGATGGTGCTTTGATGTGCATGTGCATGCAGTCTATGGCACCCAGTACCTCCAGGTATTCTGTTAATGGTAGAAGAGATGCATATTGCTGGTCCTCTCCTCATGGGTGCTGGGGAAGTAAATTTTCTCAGCGGCATGTGGTCGCATGGTATCCAGGAACTGGTGGAGCATCCTGGATGCAGATACCTGAGAGACCTCCCTTGATATCCCCCGTTGGCCTTTGGAAAGTACCTGTAGCTAGTATTCTTAAGGCTACACATACCTTGATATCCAGTGGTGTGGGTTCCCCTCTGTTGGTTCTGTGTCTGAGGCGAGGTCGGCACAGCTCAATGAGTTGCTGATGTATGTCCCTGTCCACCCTGTAGTGCTCTACTATCTCCAGATCATGTAGCCCCTGGTAGGTTACCTTGGGTCTGAACACTCTTCTCCTCCTTCTCGGTCTGAGTTGGTTGTCAGCATTATCCTCCACAGTGCCCTCAACCTCTTGCACATACAGATAGATCAAAGCTACAGCAGCTCTTAACATTTTTTGCTAGTTTTGTCAGTGTACACCAGTGGTGCAGAGTTTGTGGGAAAAAAACAGACTTAGAAGTTGTTTGCATAGATTATAGTGGTGTGCTGTAGATGCTGCCTGTGTGATTGGCTGACTTTGAGACATTCCACCTGCCAGCTATTTTACTTGCATTTGTGTGGCTTTATTTTGCTATTTCCCTTTTTTTTTCTTTTCCCCCCTTCAGATGTCTGCCCCTTTTACGCCCCGAGGCATGGCATGCAAACCCACTGCCTAAATGTAAACAGTGCTGCTATTTCTGTTTTTTTTGGTTTTGTTTTGTTTAACAGCGTAACACAAAAAAAATTCCTGCATGTAGAGCAATTGCTCGGTCCCAAATGTAACATGAAGCAAAAGAAAAACAGAACCAGCAAAACGTAGATCCTGAAGGCAACAATTTTTTCACTGAAGAAGGTTGTGTATATCCTACCGAAACCGGTCTGTTGCAAAAATGTTATACATGTGCAGGTTTTTTAACCTGTCACAATAAATTGTTGCCTTCAGGATCTACGTTTTGCTGGTTCTGTTTTTCTTTTGCTTTGTTTTGTTTAAGTCACAGTGCATGCCATGCACACCCATTTAACTATGGTAAACACATTTTAGCAGAAATGGCCTTACCCTGGATGTGAACACACTCTTCATTTCATGGTGTAAGACATTACAGCCTCAGACACACCGCCTTGCATAGCTGTGTTTAGCTAAGCACAAACCCTGGCAACAGAGCCCCAGTGTACTTACAGCAAGCATGACACACCCCCTTTTCATGTTATCTGCTCCTCCTGCCTACAATCTCCTGTCCTAGCACCTACACGGTTAGGTGCAGTGTGTGGACTTAGTGAATATTTTGTGATTCAGTAAATTTCCCTTCATTTGCATCACCCACTACCTTAGTCCATAGTTACTGCTCTGACATGGAGCTTTTCCCCTTGACGACCAGTGTTCCCTGGTAATGTTTTGATTCTGCATGCCATTGACTATAATGGCAAAAAGCAGATTTCTCCAAAAATTGAGTTTTTACATTTTTTTTTTCGGCACAATCCCATTTGCAGACTGCTGCCCTATGCTTAAATGGCCGAGATCAGCCAAAAAAAAATTTTGATTTTTTATTAAATTAAACACTTTCCCATGCCAATGGCCATATATTTGGCCATTGGCATGCCTAAAGTTTATAATACATGCTTTTATTTGAGCTGTCATGCCTTTGTTTTGCTATTTCTACAACTAGCACTGTTCCTGCACGGATGCCTGCCTGCTTCCTCACTCACTAATTCACCTCATTTGCATGATTTTCACTAACAAATGAGGTAATTAGCATTCTGCATGGCTTTCCATGTAGGAACAGTGTTGGCAGGCTCGTGCACATCATATCAGCTGTTTCTTGAATCGCTCGGCGGCCATATTCCATGCTGGAGCGGCTACACTGTTGCTGCACAGAAAAAAAAAAGTTTATTGAATCCCGCGGATGCTTTGTCAGTAATAGACAAGTGAATTATTATACTACAACTGTAGTGATAATGTACACGCTTCAGAAATAAAAAACTACAGCGAGAGAGAGAGAGAGAGAGAGAGAGAGAGGTCATTTGTGAGGAGGTTGGAGGATCTGTTTCTGAAAGAGAAAAGTAGATGATGTAGCTACCTGGACATAAAAATTAAAACTCACTTAAAATGCACTGACATGCATTCATGAGTTTCTTGTGGAGCTCTATCACAAATTATCAAACTAATGGATGTGCATACAATATGAATTACATCTACATTAAAAAAACAATACTCAGTACTATGTGCACCAAAGGAGGCATCATTGTTACCACATACTTATAAACAGGATGGGGGAATCCTGAGAAGACTATTTTTTATTTATTTTTTTTATTTTACATTTGTTGACCGGGCTAGTCTAGCTCGATATATGTCCATTTTCAGTAGAGGCCCGGGGAGAAAAGTGGTTAGTACAAGTTTAAACAGAGATCAGCAATACAAGATTAACATTTATAAACAGAAGTAGGTAATACGCATATTACACAAATATGAAAGCAGCAAAAACAAAAAGTGGAGTAATAAAATGTCTTAAAAAATGTAATAAAAAAGTTTTTTTTTTTTTTTTTTTTTTGTGGATTACAATAGTCATACAGTATATATGTGTAAGCACAAGACTAGGTCTGTCACCATAAGCTGGAAATTATTCTGGTTTTTGAAAGGGTCAAACACCTAGTAGTTGCTGTGCAGTAGACCTTAGCAGTGTCATGCTGTATCAAACAAGAAACAGGTTATCTATTTCTAATTTCTTCTGACTTTAATCCTGTAATATGAAGTCTGCTTAAGTCAGATATCTACACTCTTATACTACACGTGTCTGTGTGTGTGTGTGTGTGTGTGTGTGTGTGTGTGTGTGTGTGTGTATCTATACATACACACACACATATATATATATATATATATATATATATATATATATATATATATATATATATATATATATATATATACATATATATACATACATGTATAGAGAGAGAGAGAGAGAGAGAGATATGGATTTATATCATCGAGTATTAGGGAAGTCAAACATCATACTGTTGTAACCATCTCATTGGCGTTTCAAAAATTTGAAGTGTTGCACTGAGAATGTGAAGCAGTAGAGCTATGGGAATTTGCCCTTTTCCCCACTGTAAAGTGACCTTGAAATTGATATGTATAATTTCCAGGTGGTGCAGGGGAGCTTTTGTTATTTTTTGCATTGTTCATGTTTTCAGAAGGTCAGTTATATGGTCTCAACCATATGACATTTGACTTTCTGAACACTGGATAATCAGACATAAATCCATATATTTGACATCCGGAAGATAAATCACTCTACTTTGAAAATGGAAAAGTCAAGCTTCCTAGAATGCATGCACAAAAAATGACCCTTGTTGTGTGCAACTTTAAAACATCATATTTTGCAGGGGCGCAAGCCTCCTGCCTCCTTCACTGCTAATTATATATACTAACTCTGAGATTGTAGTCTCCAGGGCAAGGAAATATTCCCTTACCCAGGGACTATCAGTCTCGCACACCTGTCAACAATCTGTATAGCTGACCAAGTGCAATTGATTAATCAGATGATGATAAAACTACCTGTCAACCAAACAATCTCAGAGTTTGAATATTAAAGTAGGGGGGTGTGGGTGGCTTCTTTTTTTTTTTTTTTTTGTTTGACATTAATGTACAAAAAACAGTGAGTCTGCTTTTTGATTTGCTGTTTTTTGAACATTGGGACAATCGCCGTTTTCAGTTTTGTGGTTATGAGTTTCTCATATGAGCATTCGTACCACTGTTATTCGGCTTTATAAAGGTAAACCTAGATACATAATATATATATATATATATATATATATATATATATATATATATATATATATATATATATATATATATATATATATATATATATATATATATATATATATATATATATATATATATATATATATACATACATGGGTCCCCTTCAGTTGATCGAATGTTTACAAGTTCGAACCACATATGGCCGAGGCCATATTTTCGAACTTGTAAAAGTTTGATTGGACTGAATGGAGATCTCTGTACAGAGCAGAAAGGGAAGATTTTCCATTTCCGTAATGTAGTGCGATCTCGGAGTTGGCATATTTAAGAAAGGGGGGTGTGGGGGTGCAGGGGGGGCATAGCCTCCCTGCTATAGATGTTTAGTTTTGTGTTCATAGCTTCATAGGTTGGTATTAGGCTATCGGCCCTAGGGCCTATACAAACCTAGCCATAACAATTCCATGGCTATTTCTTCCCACACTATTTACTTCCCTGGACCCCTGGTTTTTTTTTTTTTTTTTTTTTTTTTTATGTGTTTTTATTCCATTGTTCGAACTTTTCTGAGTTTGAACATATGGTCTCGGCCATATGATGTTCGAACTTGTAAAAGTTCAATTTACTGAAGTAGATCCATATATATATATATATATATATATATATATATATATATATATATATATATATATATATAAAGCTCACAAGGCTCCCAACACTCGAAGAATAAAATCCACAGTCAGCATGAAGTAGAAAGTGATTTATTGTACAATCACAGCCCAAACAACACAAACCGGTGGCTGGTTTCGTTCACAGCGTCCTCAGTGTGCATTGAATAACAAAAAAGGCCGTACTGATATACGCACAGCACGTATTTTAGATCCTCACCACTTAAAGGCATAGAAGCACTATAAATGAGCCTCATGCCTATGATAATACATAGAGGTAAAGATAGAAATAAAAAACAATAAATTAATACTAGAATGTAGTACATAATATACCACTCTATATAAGAAGATATACATGCTCATATAAATACATACATACACATATAAATATATGCATATATATATATAAATATACATACACATACACACATGACAAAACCTCCACACCAAATAGCCTTAATTTAAAAATAATACATTCAAAAACCCAAACAAATAGAAAAACTACCAATACATAGTACCATAACCAACACTTACTACCAGTGATCATTTAATCCTGGCTTGAACAAAGCCCCCAAATTAACAATCCAACGATGCTCCTTCTGAGTTAACATAAGATGTTTGAGACTATCCCCTAGATTAAATGCAGAGATTTTATCCAGCCCTATAAATATAAAGTGAGCTGATGGATGACTTAATTTATGTTTATAATGGGCACTTCTAGTACGTTGACACTTGATATCACTAATATGTAAAGATATCCTTTGTTTTAATGTACATGAAGTCTGCCCTACATAAAAGGCTCCACATTGGCAGACCACCATATAGATTACCCAAGTGCTATTACAAGTGATAAAACAACGAATATCGAATGCCCTTTTCGTATTCACAGATGTAAATGACTTAGTTTTAGCCATGACCTTACAATGTTTGCAAGTGCCACAAAATGTGCTACCCACTATACCCAGTGAATCAGTGCTTTTATGATAATCTTTTTTAAAGTTAGCAAAATGTTGTCCCGGATTCTTACCCCTTCTATAACCAAAATGGCATACTTTATCAACACATTTTGTAAAGAATACATCAGACTCCAAAATGTGCCAATGTTTCATTAATATGTCTTTAACATAATGTGTATTGGTTCCAAAAGTTGTTATAAATCTAATATAGGGACTGTCGTCCTTATGTTCACGATCAATCAATAATGTATTTCTATCCATAGAACTAGCATACCTATTAGCCTTCTGTACATGGTGTCTACGATAACCCCTGTTGTCAAATCTTGACTCTAAATCCTTAGCTTGGCTATCATAGCATGCATTAGAGGAACATATCTTCCTGGTACGTTGAAATTGTGACCCTGGTATGTTAAGGATAGTGTGGGGGGGGGTGGCAGCTACTAGCATATAACAAAGCATTCTTGGAAAAAGGCTTTCTATACAAATCAGTATAAAGAGACCCATCATCGGCCTTGCCCACCAAAACATCCAAAAACTCTACCTCCTGTAAATCAATATTTCCTGAAAATTTTAAGTCATAAACATTGGAATTCAAATATTCCACAAATAACTGCCAAAGATCTATGGATCCCCCCCACACTATCCAACAATCATCAAGGTAACGTCTCCACAGGATAAGATGTTGCTTGAAAAGTGTAGGTAAGGAGTAAATATATTGTACTTCAAAATACCCCATAAAGAGGTCAGCATATGTGGGGGCAAAAGTAGCCCCCATAGCTGTACCCTTGACCTGCAAATACCACTGGTGATTAAAGGTAAAAGCATTATGTTCCAACACAAGTTCAAGTACTTTAATCAAAAATTCTTGTTCTTCAATAGAATATATACCAGAAATAGTCATCCAATACTTTACTGCCTGATTACCCCCTGCATGTGGTACAGATGTATAAAGCGATTGTACATCTAAAGTCCCTAAATATTGTTCTCTAGTTACTTGGATATCATCCATTAGAGACAAAAACTGTTGTGTGTCCCTGATCCTAGCTGTTACATAAGACAACAACTTTTTTAACTTGAATTCCAAAAATTCAGAGAGGGGCTTAGTCAAGGTATTCGGGACTCAGTATATATATATATATATATATATATATATACACACACACACACACACACACACACACACACACACACACACACACACACACACACACACACACACACACACACACACACACACACACACACACACACACACACATATATATATATATATATATATATATATATATATATATATATATAGATATATATGGGTCCCCTTCAGAAGGCTGAACTTTTAAAAGCTCGACTTTCATATGACCAAGACCAAATGATCAAACTTTTCAAAGTTTGAATGGTCTGAATGGGGATCTCCATAGAGAGCAGAACGGGAAGATTTCTCTTTACCGAATGTACTGCGAATTTGGAGTTGGTATATTTAAATAGTGGGGGGTGTTGGGGGAGCAGCCCCCTAACATGGGGGATGCTAGCACTGTTTAGTTTTTTTGTTGTTTGTTTTATTTTTTTTTTTACATTTTCGAACATTTAAATGTTTGAGGATATGGTCACGGCCATATGAAAGTCAAACATTTGAGTGTTCGATTATGTGAAGTAGACCCATATATATATATATTATATACATATATACATTCCTGCATACACATACACACACACACACACACACACATACACACACACACACACACACACACACACACACACACACACACACACACACACACATACACACACACACTCACACACACCTAATTGCTGTGCTAAACCACTTTCCCTTCTTGCTTCAAAGGGGTGCCTAGAGCATTTTATTTCAAACTGCTTGTAACAATATAAACATTCTCTTTTGGAGTCACGGGTATAACACACATAATAATGTAAAAAGAAATGACCACATGCAGTCATATTCTATCTCTTTAGAGTTTTCTTTAAGCAAAATATACACTCTTTTATGAAAGAGTCAGTGAAGAAAACTCTACCCACAATGGTGCTGCTTTTCTTCATAGGGCATACAAAAAGTTTTCATTATGTAAGCAACCTTATGCCTAACCACAAAGGAGTTGCACCTGAGACTTGAAGCAGGAAAGTATGATTTTTCTGGTATCTTTATAGGTATGCTAATGTATGTAGGCCTGAAATTGCAACCAATGACATTTTCTAAGAATAAATAATAAACTATTATTCTACTGTGAGGTATAAGATTCTAACATTCCCTCAGCTGTCCATTTCACAGTCAGTGATTTGGGTACATCCATGTCACTGTATAACATGCATGTTCAATTACTTAAATCTGACCGGACCTTAAAATATTCACACTATAAAAGATTCAGAGAAGTAGAAAGGGATAACAATTTCTGTTAGAGTATATTAGAGGCTTCTTTCTGAATTAAATTGTTAAGTTCATGAAGAAGTCATGTTTAAGGTATACAATATAAACATCTGTGTCAGATGACCCAAAGCAATACTTAAGCAGCACTCATGTTTTCACTAAATGTATTGCATCTTACCTAGCAGTTCAATGACTCATTCAGAGTAGTAATTTAATTAAATTGGAGAACATTATTCCCTTATAATGACTATGATAGGTAGTGCCACATTATCGCTAAATGAGTAACCCTACAGACTGCAGATATTTGAAACATATTGTCATAGAACACATTTTGGCTGGACAAGCAAATTTTGAAATCTTATAAGGCATCACTGCAGTTTTTTCTGCACTTTTTGTGCATAGAATTTTTTTCATACTCTGGGTTAATTAATTCTATGCTACTATATTTAATAAATTATTTAACAATAATATACATGATAAATCATTAAATCAACATCTGTTAAAAAACATTCTAGCTACATGTAGTTAACAAATCTTAAAGCTCCACTCAGTGCTGTCCTTCAGTCCAAGCTTTTTTCTATTACTTTCCCACTTTCAAGAATAATGTTGCCTCTGTTACACAAAATAGTTCATCTCCGAATTGACAGTCCATCTGGTGCTTGTCCTTACATCAGAAACTGATACCACATTCATCTATCATGGCCTTGATTTAGCTAAACAAGCAATATATTTGCCAGAATTTGTTTATAAACATCCATATAATGTAGGATTTGTGGCTATATGATATTAGAAAGGACTTTCCGTAAAATGGTAAAACTATTCATCTAATGTGTCTTTTATGAGAATTTGCAGCTACAATAGACTCTCTCACACACACACACACACACACACACACACACACACACACACACACACACACACACACACACACACACACACACACACACTCTCTAGAAATGTCTAGTTAAAATGGCATCCTAATTTATAAATAAACAGAACATGCAGCCCAGAAATCCACAATGTGTTCTTTTCTTAGAAAATAACTAATGAGAGCATGACAGCAAAACAATATAAAGCTTTAATTTTGTGGCAGAAAAAGGCAAACAAATTAAATGCTCCATAAACATCATATAAAATCACACACTGAAATTGCAGTTTCATAGAAAATAAATTATAAAATGGTTGAACAGCAGCCCAAATGTTTTTTAATTATTTACCAATGCGACATTTGAAAGCAAATGCAAATTAATTATCTAATTACACTACTAACTGTGGTCACTGAAACAACAGGATACTATTCAAACATCTTGCTTTGGAATAATTGCAACAAAACTTCTTACAACTTATAAAGTTCAAGAAGCAGAATGGTGCTTCCTTTGAACTTTTTCCTTGAAGCCAAGGTTTGACGTTCCAGAGCAGACCATTTGAGTTCCACTTAAAATTCACCTGCATTAAATATAGCAGCATACCAACTATTCTTGAAATGAGGAATTTACCTCTACTTTCCAAGAGTCATAAGAGACAGCAGAAAAAGAGGAAGAGACCAGTTTTGGTTGATTTATAAGCGTCTCAGCATAACTAGAGATTAGGGGAATCCTAACCATTTAACCTCAACATTTAATTGCCAGAATTGGCTTATTTAGATCGGAGCTGACAAGTGATTACTTGCCACAAGTGCAGAGCTAGAAACAATATGTTACATTTCTTCCATCTTTAGTTATTTACATACTGCTGCAACACTAATATTAGAATTTTCAAAATAGGTGGGGAAGTCCTCAAGGCCTGATATATGGAAATCAGAACATTAAAATAAGGACCTATCCACTCATATACTCAGAAAGGATCAATCTGTTTTATCATGCTTGCTGGAAAGGGACCACCAAATAATTTATTGACTTGGAGTAACAATCAAGGAAGTGTGTGACTATTGCAAGCTGTTTAACTGGTAAAGAAAACTAATCTTAAGTAATGCCATGGACCTACAATCCCACATAATGTCAATGGTTTATATTTGACAGTCAGGGATAATATCTATTTCGCTGCAATGCTGCCTTAAAACTGTAGGTCAAAAGAATACTGCTGCCTTGGGTTATAATCTATACCTGCAACACCAAAATAAGTTTTACACTGAACAGCCACAGTGTAAGGTTATAATCACTGGATTCCCAGCATTTCATGCACCTCCTTGCCAGCCCACTGTGTTTCAGTCATACTTATCAGCAGTATCTTACTCACATACAGACAATGTTTCAGGGGAGGGAATAATGATACATCTCCAATAGAAGTCTTTATGGTGACACTATACTGTCTAGGCCACCTGTATGCATTTGATATTCATTCTCATAATGAAATAACTGTAATATAAGCATTTAGTACTATAGGTAAAAGCCAAAAAGATGAATGTGAACAGCTAATGATTCTTCAACACAGTGGCAGCAACTTTATGTACTAATAAATAAACAACTAGCCACAAAGTTCTACATTTTAACCATAAAAGTACTTTATTTAATAGAATGTTAGGTATCTGAGTTTGAAAACTGGATAATGAATAAATAAATTTTTTAAAGAAAATAATAACACAGAAGGTTTTAAGTATTTTGATGACAACAGAAAGACATTAACCATCAAAAAATGATCCCACTCAACCCCCTATCTCGAGATCACTACAGTCTAAAACTGCTGTTTTTCTATAATCAGGCTGATTTTTTTTAATTTATTAATTGCTTCATTTAGTTGACTATGTATACATTCTTTTTCAGCAAAGGCTTGGGGAGCAAAGTTCCATATTGTACACATATAAAAAACATGAGAGTTTGGTTACATAACAGCAAACAGTAGAAAATAGTTACAGAATCAATACAATGTAGCACTGAAATTAACAGTAAAGAGAATTTCAGGTTTATATCGATAATATGATTATATTGCTTGCACAGCATCCATTAATTTGTTACATTTGAGGACAGTGGATGTAGGAAATGTTGAGAACAGACAGTAAGTGGAAATGTTAGGAGAGATATAGGCTGTAGAAGTAAAGTGTTGAGCTGGTAAAGTATGGAGGAGGGGAATGCAGTGAGTGACAGGAAAAGGAGAAGACAGTATAAATTAGAAATAGGATAGATAGTCTGTTATCCTGGGGTGGATCAGGAGCAAAGGGTATTTTAAGTAGGCCTTTAGACAAGTTTTGAAGGAGGAAGAATAGACATTTTCTCTTAAAGAAACAGGGATGTTGTTACAAATTCATTATGTACGTAGCTTATAGTGAGTCATCAGCTGTGCTATTTGATTTGCTATATGTATTAGTAGTTTGTTATTGGAATGAAGAGGCCTAGTAGGTATGTAGGGCTTTAGTAGCCTAGGCAGGGTGGGGCAGAGAGCTGACTTATGTATCTGGTTGTGAGTGACGAGACATGTGAGATTAGGTTGGTGAAGTAACTATTTTGCAGTTTGTTGAGTACATGGCAGTGGTGAGATTTATTTGGGGATTAGTAGCAAGTTTTGTTCATTTTTTATAGTATTGCTGGAGCTTGTATAGTTGGGCGGATTGCAAGTTTATGACAATGGATGCTGCATAGAGGAGGGTAGGTAGCAGCAGAGATGAGATAATTTGGGTTCTAGTAGAATCTCTTAGAAAATACTTGAAACTGTAAAGGTAACTGAGTTTTTGGTTTGTTTTATAACATTTTGGATATGGCAGTAAAATGTCAGGTTGACATCTATGTGTACTCCCAGTAATTAAGCATATTGGACAAGTTCTATCCTGATGTTTTCAGACAGAAGAGACTACAGTAAATGAAGGGTTTTGTGAGTTGCATTGTTTTGGGATGAGGATGAGAAGTTTTGATTTTTTAGGGATGAGAAATAGTTGAGCATTCTTAAGCCAGGTTTTTGTTGATAAGAAGGATTCTTTGGTTATTGTTTGTAGGTCTGTATAATTTTTTGAGGGGCAGATAAGGATGGAGCCATCTTCTTCTTCTTCTTTCGGCTTTTCACGGTTAAAGGTCGCCACAGCGGATCATCTGTCCGCTCATGATTGGCAGAGGAGTTTTACGGTGTTGAGTTGCCAGCCCAGCGCCCAACCTTCCACAAAAGGCACACACATGCACACACTCACACCTAGGGCCAATTTAGAGTGTCCAATCCACCTACTGCATGTCTTTGGGATGTGGGAGGAAACCAGAGCACCCAGAGGAAACCCATCCAGGGAGGACATGCAGACTCCACACAGAAGGCACCCCAGCCGAGAATCGAACCGGAGAACCTCTTGCTGTGAGGTGGCAACGCTAACCGCTGCACCACTGTGGCTACCGATAAGGATGGAGTCATCATTGTAGTAAATAATGTTAACATTCTTATACGATGATAGAAGTGAATTTATAAATATGTTAAACAGATTAGGAACAAAGATGGATTATTGGGAAATGATAACTGAAACTGGTAGAAATATGAAGGAAGAGTTTTTCTATCTAACAACTTGAGACCTCTAAGATACATAGCTATGGAACAAGGAGATGGATGAGCTACTGAGGCCTAATACAGTCAGTCTATGTTGTAGGACAGGGTGGGACACAGTATTAAGGCTTTGGACAGATCTAGGAGGAAGATTAATATGAGGTTACCTGACTTTACTATGTAGGATAATAGTATTTGTGATGTTAATGAAGGCTGTGGAGGTATTGCAGTGAGGTCAAAATCCATGGTCAGATGAGATGATGACAGAGTGAAGGAAGAGGTTGTTGACAAGTTTAGAATGAATGCATTTTTTCCAGAACTGCTGGTAGTTGAGATGGAATATCTATATGATAACAGGTACTGCGTTGCGTGGAGTTATCTTCTTTATGATGGGGAAGAATGCAGGATTTTTTTCCATAGGCAGGAACAAAGGATATAGTGGTAGACCAATTCATAAGGATTGAAACAAGGTAAGCAAGACCTTCTGCTAGTTTAAGATATTCAGCTGGAAAAATGTCAGAAGCTAGAGTTGTTTTTACCCTGATGAGGTGCTTTATAACAGAAGAGTTGTTTACTTGCTGAAGAGTGAACATTTATTTGAGAATGTGTAGTTTGGGAAGAAGAGTTGGTTTGAAGCTGGGGCTGTTGTTTAATAGTGATTTTATGGACTGAATGAAGTGATTATTAAAACTTGTGGCAGTGCCTTCTGAGTTGCGAGGAGTTGAAAGTTAAAGAGATGGTTGGGAGCAACATCCAGAGTTTAGGAGATTATTTATATGTCTCCAGAACTGTGTAGGAGTTTTGTAGTTTTGGAGTTGGTTATTGGTAAAACAAACTTTTATTTCATCTATGGTGTGGGTTTCTAAGGTGTTTATAGTTTTGGTACTTTTGGGTAGATTTGACTTTTGATCAAATTTTCTAGGCTTTATCATATTTTAGCATAATTTGTCAGGTGGTTTTGGATAGGCAGGGGGCTATGACAGATTTATGCATTTTACTCTTGATGGGGCCAGTTCATTTAGTATGGCTAGGTAGGTGCAGGAAAACTCCTATACTGCTTCATCAAGTGGAAGATATTTAAGTGGGGATCAATTGTATTTTTCTTAATTTAGAGATTAGAGTGTTTGTGTTTAAGATTATAAGATTATAATATTATGTATGGGTTTGCTTGAGAAGCTCCTGTTTTTAAATGTTTGTCTGTTGTCTTATGATAAATATGGGGAGGTAGTCCCTTAGTGAGTCTGCTAATATATCATATGAATGGATTTATATTAGTGATCAGGTAAGAATTCAATCAGTGATTAAGGAGTTATTTGGATTTTTGTTAAAGTCAGTGAGAAAGCTGACTTTAACAAAGTGGATGAGGCCATATAGACTAATGAATTTAGATAGGTTTTAAAAGGAAACAGTGAGCCAATCAATAATAAAATCTCCAGTTATTACTTTTTTCTTATATGATGTTTGAGGTCATCCAGTAGAGAATGTCCTCTGTAGTACTGATGTCTGCTGGTGGGATATATATGTATATCTATCTATCTATCTATCTATCTATCTATCTATCTATCTATCTATCTATCTATCTATCTATCTATCTATTTCTCTCTCTCTCTCTTAAATATATATATATATATATATATATATATATGGTTCTACCTCACTTCAACGACACGCCGGAACATCAACAGGGAAATCGCGAGCCCCAGAAGATCGACAGCGCAGAAGACCGACGCGACGGGACCTAGAAGATCGACAAGCAGAAGACCGACCCGACGGATGAAAGCACCAACGCCGAGGATGCCGAAATGGGAAAAGGTTGTGTAAGTATGCGGTAGTGACGGACGTTAGGGTGCGAGTAAGGTAAGTGGGGATAGGGGTGGGTTAAGTGAGTTAGGGTTAGGGAGCGGGTCAGGTAAGTGTGCGGTAGTGATTGTGTTTGGGTTAGGGGCGGGATAAGTGAGTTAGGGTTAGGGAGCGGGTCAGGTAAGTGTGCGGTAGTGATTGTGTTTGGGTTAGGGGCGGGATAAGTGAGTTAGGGTTAGGGAGCGGGTCAGGTAAGTGTGCGGTAGTGACGGACCTTAGGGTTAGGGTTTGGGTCAGGGTTGTAAGTAGTTGTGTATGTGTGGTTTAGTGTGGGTTTGTAGGGATTTTGGTGTGCTTGTGTTGTGTATGTGGTTTTTGGACGGGGAATGTGTTTTGGTTGTTGATTGTGGTGTGTGAAGTGTATGAGGTTTCGTGTTTGTGTACCGTCGGTTATTTCGTTGTCGGGCATGTGGGATTTCGTGTTTTTGTACTGTCGGTTATGTGGTGTCGGTGATTGCATTGTCGGTGTTGTGGTGTTTCGTTTATGTGAGGTAGAACCATATATATATATATATATATATATATATATATATATATATATATATATATATATATACACACACACACACACACACACACACACACACATACACACACACCTTTTATGCATAGGGAATTTTTACTGTTTAGTTTGAGTTTGGAGATTAGGATTTCTGCGTTATTATTGTTTTTTTTTGTCTGTATTCTCTCAGTATGTTATACCAAGGAGGTAAGATTTCAATATCTTTCATTTCAGGTTTTACCTAGCAAATTGTCAGAACTGTAATGTTCTGGTTTATATTGAGAAATCCAGGCATGTACTTCTGCAGTTTTATTGTGAATACTACAGATATTTAGGTGATTTTTTTTTAAATTGAGAAAAGTCTGAAGAGTATGGGTGAGTGGATTGATGAGATGTGATTTGGTGGGGGATTTGGTTTTGGTTTTGCATACAGGTCCATGCATGATTATAAGAGACACAGAGACAAATACCATAACGCAAGGTTTTGGGAAAAAATACTGTATTCTTCTTCCTCTGATGTTCATGCAATGATAATTTACTGCTTCAAGATTTTTCAGTGTTTCAAATTCATAAAACACACACAAGGATGAAAGAATAGTAATTCTGGTTCATTGCTTCTGAAGTTTCGAAGTTTCAAGTCTAACCAACACTCCAGTCAAATAGAAACTGCAATAGTCCTGGATCGGCACTAGTAGCAGATTGAAAGTTTTAAATCTAAGCATTTTTTTTCTTTTAAAACAAAAGTTGTTTAAAACAGGGCTCTATTCCAAATACAGATGCATTTTTCCATTTTTTTAATTAGTTTTACATACAGATGAGGTAGCAACTATATTCACATTACACAAAAACAAACAATTTATCTTACACTATAAAATTCAATTAAAATTTTGGGAAAAATAAACTTCAGCTGATCACTAATTAATCTCCTCAAGTAAATATTTAAGTATTCTCCAGTTTCTAAAATATAAATTAGAACTAAATATGTACTTAGTTTGATATAATTTCTTTCATTTAGGCATACAATACTGGCAATTTTAACAAAACCTGAGAAATTTGGTGAAATATATATATATTTTTCAAAGTTAATTACCTTTCTAGCTAAAGCCAGAAGCACCACACCAATGGAAATTCAGAAGAGATAATACATAAAAGAACTGAAGTATTCAAAATAAAAAAAAAGAATCAGATATTATGCATTTATATTGCCAAAGATCTTTACACCCTTAATCTTCTTGCAAAAAAGTGTATTTTTTTACATGCATAAAAATATGGAATCAGTCTAGAGACAATTATTTATATATTCAACAAATACAATTTTTAATTTTATACATTTTGGAATTTTGTGAGGAGTAAGAAAAACTTTGTATAAATACTTCAATGGAAATATTTCCCAAGTAATACTTTCATTAGTTCATTTAACCAATCTTAAAATTAATTGCCTACAATGTTTACTGTGGAGGTCAGCCAAATTATATTGATCAATAAAGTGGTCAAATTTATTATTGATTTGAAGATAAAGTTTAGGAATTAAATTATAAAGTTGTTTTAAAGAAGGATTTATTAATTTTATTAACCAGAGAAACTTAATCCCATCACTTGGGAAATTGTAATTTTTATGAAGGGGGCATCAGATTTATAACTCTATATTTAACTTAATATAATTAATTAAAATCCAGTTTGATTTATCTAAACCAAAATTAAATATAATTGAAGTTCTTGTGAACAAGGCAATTTGTTTTTCTCTATTTCTAGCTAAAAGGGGGTCTCAAGCCCTTCTGATAAGGGCAGTTCAGGGCAAACAAGATTCAGTCAGCAGACTGTGTTACAATGCTTTCAGACAATGCTTATGTCCATTGACAGTGGTTGATTCAGAGTAAAGTGAGTCAACTATTACTTTTGTCTTTGGTTGGCCTTGTGAATTCAGTTAGTCAATTATTTGCTTAGTAACAACTATTTCTGCATCAGATTTTCCTTTCTGCCAGTAGCTAGCCTCCCACCATGGCATTTCAGTCAGCAGCCACATTAAAATTCCACATGCTTTAATCCCCCCACAATTCACCCTGGAGGTCATTCCCTCACATCCAAGAAGCAAACAACCAGTTTCTTAAAAAAAAAAAAAAAAAATACAGGCAGAGATGTACAGCTTTCATGTTTCCACACTGATTATGGACAATGGCCAGGCAGATTAATTTCTTCCTAGCTTGCAGTCCAGGTGGCACTCTTCCATGTAGTGTGTCAGTGTTCAGCAGACAACCTCGATATGTACAGAAGGTTTAAAAGGGAATGCTGAACACACATATGATTTTGGAAAAGCAATTATTAATTGTATTCACAGCCAAAGTCACATGTGGCAGTCAGATATTCAGATACCCCCCCAGCAGGAAGAGTTGAATTGCATTTGGAGACATTCCAAAAAAATGAAAGGAATATGTTGTCCATATGACAGGCAGGGCTGTTGGGTCAGGGCAGTCATTGGCCACACTGACAGACACACACAAAAAAAATATCAGCAAAAAGGTCCATCAGGATTAAATTCCCAGCCCTAAAGCCCCTTTACCTCAGACACATCATTTATCTTGTGCCAGTCACTTATAAAACATTCAATGAGTTGTGAGCCATAGCTCTGTCAACAGTCTATCTTCTGCATGAAGAATTGCCTCATTCTAAGGAAAGGTTTATGTCTGTTTCTTCCAGTCATGTTATAGCAGACCAATGGCTTCAAGGTTCATACATCTTGCCTTTACAGCACTTAAAAAGGCATCATATGGCCACTTACAGTGCAGGGTAGTGAGCACAGACCAATCCAATGCATCAAGGAAAATTTTTAATCTATAGGTATAATCATACCAGCTAACAAATTAAGAATCAAATATAAAAAATACTTTTGATGGTAAGAAAACCAATGATTAAACATTCATCTGTAATATCTTTTAAATAAAGTTCCTCAATAGGCAAATGAGAAAAATGATTAAAAAAAGCATATATATATATATATATATATATATATATATATATATATATATATATATATATATATATATATATATATATATATATATATATACACACACACACACATATATATATTTATATAAATATATATATATGTATGTTTATATATATATACATATATATATATATATATATATATATATACATATATATATATATATATATATGTGTGTGTGTGTGTGTGCATGTGTGTGTGCATGTGTGTGTGTTTGTGTGTGTGTGTGTGTGTGTGTGTGTGTGTGTGTATGTGTGTGAGTATCTGTGTCTGTGTGTAGATAGATATTTGCTGACGGTTACTAACAACTTATTTCTTTCATAGGTATTTTAGTTATGGCTTCACTAAAGGAGCTCAAGCAGAAGTAGAATCTTACTGTAGAAGAAGCCAGACAATGTTTTGAAGAATTTTCAGTGAAAGGGAAAGAACACAAGGTTGAAACTTTGCATTCAAATGGGAGTGCATGCAAGTGTGTGGTACGGAGGAACAACTACAGCAGGGCTAGACACCTGTCTCTAATGATTGTCACTGTTGAAGAGACACATTGGAAAAGGGGTTGCAGGTTGGATGGATGGGTTTATAAAATAAAGGAACAGTGGCTATCATAAGAAAATCTTTTTTTATTTTTGTTAACTTTACAGAAATATAAAAACAGAAATCTACACATTGTAAGTGTTTTAATCATTGCTAACTTCCAATATAAGAAAATGAAGAAATATGGAAGAATAAAAGGCAGAAAATAGAGATATAAAGGAAAAAGATCTAAAATACTAAAAGCAGTGCACAATTAACTGCATAAGGAAAAAGAAGAGCAAGGTGAAGCAGAATGGGAAATAAACTGGAAAAGGAAGAAATAGCAAAAGAAATAAAGATAGAGATTTGTGTTGAAATGTTAAGAAAACATTAAAACAGGCAGCAGTTTAAAGAGCCATATTGCATGATAAAGTAGGATATATATGAAATAAATATATGACTAAGAAGCAATGAACATTTCTGGCAGATGCTCTGAATGAATGGTACACAAAAATAATGTAAGAGAAAGAAATACTGATAAGTCTAATACTCAAATGTTTGTCATTATTTAATTATTTCAATCCTCAGCTATTTGCCAGAAAAGTATAGATTTTCAGAGGAACACACCAAAAATAGGAGGCAAAAATATGGACATTCTGTGAAAATCTGTACAGTTGAGAGGTATGCATTTGGGCAAGGAGGGCAAATGTGATATGCATACTAGAAGACAGGTGTATTAATAGGTTATGATTACCAGTGATAAGTGAAAACTTTACAGTGAAGAGTTAGGGGAGTGCCTTATAATGTAATGCAAGAAGGAGCATATAATATTACTAGAAAAAGGATATCGGAAGTATTGCTGACATTTTAAAGAAACAGCAGATGAACTTACTGGTAAGAAAACAAAGTAGAATGGTAGTGCTAAACATTTTTATCATTTGGTACATGGAGCATGTTTCAAGACTGACAGATTATATGGCTGGAATATAATTTCTAATTTATGAAACAGTGAGATAATGCCATTTGTGAAAATGAAAGAAAGCAAACCTATTCTTCTGAAAGATTGGTTTAAGCAGAGATGTCCAAAAAGTACTGTATCATTTAGTTAATTGTTAATGCAGGATTAAAGGCAAATATAACTAATGCCAAATGAGAAAAAAAGGATATAGCAAATGATTACCGGAGTAATTAGTCCTATCTGTATGGTAGTTTTCTAAGATATACTTTGGAATAATTTCAGGAATTGTTGATGCTGGATTCATCAGCAAGTAAGGAACAGTAGTAGAACAGGAGAAAAACATAAAGCAAACATATTGTTTCTTTTTTTTTTAAATAACTTTTATTAAAATAATTTCTTAAAGAGTGCAATTATTAGTAGAACATTTAGTACATTTTTTTATTTTAAAGATACAAAACAAGAACACCAATATAAAAATTCAAAGAAAAAAACAATGAACTATGTACACTGATGTCCACAATACTATAAATAAAGTTAAAAAAGTGAATAAAATAGGAGTAATAGTTTTGCATTATTAATTATCTAATAAATCAATTATATTCATCCATTGAGCATACACTGCTGTATTCTTAGAAAATTTTGACTTAATTCTCATCAATTCTAACTTGGATGCCTCCAAGAGAAGATCCTTAAAGGTTTGAAAGGAGGGATTTTTTGATGATTTCCAATTTCTAGTAACTTCCTTCCTGGCTATGGACAGAACAGACCAAAGAAGAAATATGAATTTGTTTTAACACAATTGGGATTGGGGAATTAAATAAGATTAATGATTTTGTTAGAAGAAAGTTATCAGTCAATATTGCTTGCAAGAAATTATTAATATCTTCCCAGAATTTTTTCAAATGCATGCAATCAGAAAAAATGTGATCAATCAGCATTCTGAACCTTCAGGAATCTCCAAGAAAGAATATTTTCTTTATACATCTTATTCATATTATATGGGGTAATGAAAGATCTATTTAAGAATATCCAGGTAAAGATTCTCCATCTAAGTGATGATGTAGTTTTACCTGCTGATTGAAGAATATTCAATTTATCATTATCTGAAGGATTATTATTATTAATATCAGAGAAGCATTTCCAATAATTATCAGGAAATTTATGCATATCTAATTTGATGGTTTTATATATATTTGAAAGACTAGTTTAAATTAAATTATTTTGTTGGGTGATAACAATAAAGTATTGAATGAGTTTGTGAATTAAGTTTTTAACTGAGGAAGGTATCAAATCAAATTTATTTTTAATATAGTTTCTAGCTTCTTGTAATTCAAGCCATAAAGATGAATCAAGGTTATTTTCCACCAATAAAGTATCAATAGATTTGAACTCATTATTTTTTAAGATTTGTTGTCAATAAATCA
This sequence comes from Protopterus annectens, assembly GCF_019279795.1. Lineage (NCBI taxonomy): Eukaryota > Metazoa > Chordata > Ceratodontiformes > Protopteridae > Protopterus > Protopterus annectens. Next base: position 1,550,176,514 of record NC_056733.1, read on the forward strand.
AATGTTTTTGTTCAAATATTGACATTTTATGATAATTTGTAGAGAAAATAACCCCTTGTGTATTTGCAATGGGGAAAATAAGGAATAACCGACATTCATATGATTGAAATCTAAGGATGAAAATTTTAAAGGATTTTAAAATAATATTAATATAGTTTCATCTAAAGTATTGGGTAGGGCAGAGCATAACATATTATTTTAGTTTCCATATGAATGTGTTATTTACAAAATTTAACTTAAAGAGATCATTATTATTTTTTTAAGTTTTGTGATGAAGAGAGAATAAACTATTTCCATTTTGCTGAGTAATTTCTATCAATAAGGTACAAAATAGTTTTAATAACTGAGGAAATTGAATATATTTCTAAATTTGGAAATGCAATACCTCCATTATTCCAGCTATACATATGGTACATTAAGGATATCCTGGATTTAATTGGAAAATAAAGACATTTTTTAATCATTGTGTTACATTTCCTAATGATTGTATAAGGCAGAGGAATAGAAATAGATTGAACTATATATGAGATTTTTGGAAAAAGAATCATTTTTTATCATTCATAGTTTTTCTTCTATTAAGAATTTTATTTTAGACAATTTTTGTATTAATTTGTCAATTTCTTTTAAACTATTTTCAAAATTCAGCTTCTGTATTTCTTTTATATTATTGGCAATCATTATACCTAAATATTTTCTATGCTGGGACTGAGGTATATATTTTTTATATTTATTTTGAATTTATATATTTTTTTGGGCCAGTTAATAAAATTTGTGTTTTGTCTTGATTACATTTAAGACCTGAGTTATTTTTAAAGTGATCCATATCATTCAATCATTCTTGAATTGTTAGGTTCTTATAACCCAAATAATCAGAATGTCATCTGCAAACATTTGAATCTTGGAAGTTTTACTAAGATCTATATCAAAACCTTTAATATTACTATTTCCACTAATCAAGTTCGCCCAAGGTTCCATAACTAAAGTAAATAAAAGAGGAGATAAAGGACAACCTTGTTTAGTCCCTTTAGTAATAGATATGGACTGGAATATGTTAGAATCAATTTTTATATAAGTTTGAGAACCTGTATATAAGTGGGTGATACGATTAATAAAATTATTTGAAAACTTACATTCCTGTAAAAGAATAAACAGATAATTCCAATTAACTGAATCAAAAGCACAGTTTATGTATAAACTAACTATAGTTAGGTTATTTTTTAAGTTTTTAGTTGATTCAATTAATTTTATTATTCTCTTAATGTTATAAAAAGTTGCTCTATTTATTATGAAACCTGTTTGGTCCTCATCTACTAAATTAGGAAGAAGATGTTTAAGCCTCTTTGCATAAATAGGCATGAACATTTTATAGTCCATGTTTAATAAGGATATAGGTCTGTCAGAGTTACATTTTGTAGGGTCTATTTCAGACTTCAAGATAGAAGAAATGAATGTATATTTCCAGGATGGAGGGGGCTAATTATTATTATTATTAAAAACTGAGAACAATAATGTTAGAGCTTCATTAGGTAAAATTTTGTAAATTTCTGGGATAATACCATCATTAACAGGTGCTTTATTTTGTTTGAGTGAATTAATTTGTTCTTGAATGTCTTTTAATGTAATTTGTCTGTCCAATAGTTTGATTTGTTCTCCTGTTCATTTTTGTGTTCTTATTGAAACATTCTTGAATTTCATTCTTTGAATTTAATGGTGTAGAAGATTGGTTAAGCTTAAGAAAAAAATATCTAAATTCATTCAATATGTTATGTAAATCTGATACCTTTTTTTCTTTTGGGGTGAATATATTTCTTTAATATGGTTAAATTTGTTTACTCTTTTCACTTTATTGGCTAAGAAGTTCAAAGATCTGGGATGCATTGAAAAATTAATATATTTAAAATTTTCAAGACTAATCATAATTTTATGGTTTAAGATTTCAAGATATTTCGTATTTAAAGTCTTTACCTCTTCTAGTTTAGATTTTTTCTAATTGACTTTTTTTTTTTGTTATCTCAAGATTCAAAATATCAAGCTTGGTTTATATTTCCTTTAAATCTTTATCCCATAAACTTATTTTTGGTATCAATCAATTATTCTGCCATACAAGCATGCCTTCATTGCATCCCAAACAAATATTTCAGGTGTGTTACTATTGGTTAAAATTCTAAAAAACTATGAACTTCTTTTAATATGAAGGAATTAAAATCTTTTAATTTAGTAATATATGCTGGTATTCATTTTATCTGAATGTTAGAATGTGTATAAATTTGAATTTTAAAGGTTATAGAGTTATGATCTGAGATAGGACAATAAATAACTTCCATATTACTTAAAGAATCAGTTAAACTATTAGAAACAAAAAAACTCTGTCTATTCTTGTGAACGTGTTATGTCTATGTGAAAAGACTGTATACACTAAGGATTTTGGATCAGCATAGTTGTTTTTGTCTTTCAATAAAAATAAATTTGAAAATTCGTTTAAAAGTTTAGCTGAACTCAAAACTTTTTTATTGCTTTTGAGGTAGAGTCTGAACTATCAAAAATACAATTAAAATCACCAGCTAATATAATATTGCCTTTAGAAAATTGAACAATATGGTCTATATGTTGTTGAGCTAATCCAGTACATGTTAATTAGAGTGAAGATTAAGTTATTAAACTCTATGACAACTGAAGCTTCCATACCTTTATTATCTTTGTATGATTCTATAATTTTAGGTTGAGGTAATTTGTTATTCAAAAATATTGCAACACCTCTTTTTTTGTAAATGTTCAGAACTAATGAGTTTTGAAAAGGATTTAGATTCTAACTTGGAAATATCACCCTCTAATAAATGAGTTTCTTGCAGAAAAATTAATTGTGATTTATTTAACTGGAGATATTTATTTAAAGATCTTCTCTTGTTGGGGTTATTCAAACCATTTATGTTAAGAGAAATACAATGTAAAAATGTCATGTCTTAAGAGTATTGTGGGGTAATACATATTGATTATAGCTTTCAATAAACGTTGAACTAAAGGCAGTTACTTGTAAAATATTGGAAATACAGCAATATATGCAGTGTAAAATATAGGTAAAAGATTCTAAAATTGAAGGTATATGAATATATGTATACATTTCTACTATACTTGTTTTAGCAAACATCAAATAGTATACTCACAAAAAGTAATAGCAAATTTGTATAATAATAAATCCCTCAGAAACCCACCTGGAGTTAAAAACTCTTAATTTGAGTGACATAAATCACCCAAATTAACAAACCAACTAGCAGCAAGTTTCTATTAAGCTCCACCTAAGTATGAACTATTTCATAATTAAAAACATGGCATGTGAAAAATACTGTCTGTAATAAATAAAAGGAGAAGTCATCATATAATCTATATTAGATTAGCTATTTGACAAGATAACTAAAACAGAATTGCAACAAAGATTAATTTTTTAGAAGGTTGCAAAGGAATAACATTATAAATTAGCTATAATATAAGAATGTGAAATTATAAGGGCCATTTCAATGACTTTACTATAGAGTTGTGATTTACTAAGGTAATAAGTCTATATTGTTGAAGGGAACGGAACACTACAATCAGCTCAGTGAAAAAATACTACACATTATAGAAGAAGAATTATATCAAAGTTGCTAGCAATTAACTAAAAATGTAAGTTGTATAACTAAATAAATCTAGTTTTACTTTTAATTCTTAAAGTTATTCCATTATAATCAGGAAATATACCAAAGTAATATTTAATAAGATATATTATAACTTTACAAAGATAAAGCCAATAAGGGTAAACCAAAAATCTATTTAAAGAGAGAATTTGCCTATACTATAATCATAGAAAGCATACTATACTTCCTATTTTGCAAGCATTCAATAAAAGTTATATCTGTCTGAAATATAAAATATGGAAAACTGATCTGCTTATATATAATATTTAAAAAGTAAAATAAAATTAGGTAAAGCAGCTTTTTAGTAAAGTTCTATATACATATGCATACATTGTGTCCAAGCATTTTTGTTACCACTAATCTTTACATGCCTAATAAAAAAAAAACAAGATTACTAATAACAAAACACAATATAAACTCAGCTATTAGGAATGTATAGGGTAGTACTGTTACTTAGCACCTTGTAATAAAACTATATCAAGGCTGCATTAGGCTAATAGAAAGTTGTTTTTGCATAAAATATTTAGATCTTTCTTTCCAAATCATCACTAGGAGAAAAAAAAACTTCTCAATGTAGTAGGAAAATACCAGACAACAGTTATAAAACAAGTATGCAATCACTGAATGAATGAGAAATGTTCAATATATCTACACTTATATACAAATACAAGTATAGATATATACAAAGAAACAGAAAAAATTAGATATCATTTGTGGCACTAGTTATTAAAATAACAATACCTATAAATAGGATAAATGTAACAGTTTATCAGTAACTATTATTTCTATGTTATAGCCACTAAAACAATCTAAGCATGAGATGAATTTTCAACAAACAAGTGATTTCCAACTACAACATTATTAATATTTTAGAACATATATATATATTAACTCTAAAATGATCTTTGTTATAGTTTTTTTATAGAAAAAAATGATCCCTCTCTGCCCAGCAAGTATACAAGTATAACTGATACTTTCCACTCTAAAATAATGTCTAACTTACAGTCATCCAAGTCCTTAAAAGGGATTTTGCAATGTTGTTACCTTTCATAATATAATAAAAAGTATGAACAAGTTGTTGTGCAGTCCATAGACAGATACTTCCTTTTAAAAACATCAGCCGAGCTGGAGATCACATCATGCGGTTCATTGAAGAAGTTCAGTGTGCATGTGTTCTTGTTTCCAAGCCATAAGAAGTGTGAGCCCTCTCAAACTTTTCAGCAGGAAACTGCAAGCAATTCAGGGAACAACAGAGTGTAATTTATGTCTCAAGATGCCCTCAGGACACATCAGCATCCCTGCAATGCCTCAACAGACAGCAAAGCAAACAGAGGCAGAAAGGAAAGGAAAAATTCACAGATCTAATGTGATCTCACAACCAGCACAAACCCAAAGCCACCAATGAACACGGCTCCAACAAACAAGAAATGTGACCACAAAAGAAACATCAAACAAAGCCATTAATCATCAAATAACCACCAAAAGCCAACATAAAAATAAATAAATAAAAATACATTTTCTACAGCACCATTAAAAGTAGTTATTCAACAGTCCTATACCAGAATAAGAAACAAACCAAGTATAGCAATAAATCAAACTAAAGCATAACAACAACATAGATATAAAGTGTTATCGGCATTCATTTTATCTGAATGTTAGAATGTGTATAAATATGAATTTTAAAGGTTATAGAGTTATGATCTGAGATAGGACAATAAATAACTTTCATATTACTTAAAAAATCAGTTAAACTATTAGAAACAAAAAACTCTGTCTATTCTTGTGAACGTGTTATGTCTATGTGAAAAGACTGTATACACTAAGGACTTTGGATCAGCATAGTTGTTTTTGTCTTTCAATAAAAAGGAATTTGAAAATTCGTTTAAAAGTTTAGCTGAACTCAAAACTTTTTTATTGCTTTTGAGGTAGAGTCTGAACTATCAAAAATACAATTAAAATCACCAGCTAATATAATATTGCCTTTAGAAAATTGAACAATATGGTCTATATGTTGTTGAGCTAATCTTTGTCCAAAGCCAGGAATCCAGTACATGTTAATTAGAGTGAAGATTAAGTTATTAAACTCTATGACAACTGAAGCTTCCATACCCTTATTATCTTTGTATGATTGTATAATTTTAGGTTGAGGTAATTTGTTATCCCAAAGTATTGCAACACCTCTTTTTTTGTAAATGTTCAGAACTAATGAGTTTTGAAAAGGATTTAGATTCTAACTTGGAAATATCACCCTCTAATGAATGAGTTTCTTGCAGAAAAAATAATTGTGATTTATTTAACTGGAGATATTTATTTAAAGATCTTCTCTTGTTGGGATTATTCAAACCATGTATGTTAAGAGAAATATAATGTAAAAATGTCATGTCTTAAGAGTATTGTGGGGTAATACATACTGATTATAGCTTTCAATAAACTTAGAACTAAAGGCAGTTACTAGTAAAATATTGGAAATACAGCAATATATGCAGTGTAAAACATAGGTAAAAGATTCTAAAATTGAAGTTATATGAATATATGTATAAATTTCTACTATACTGTTTTAGCAAACATCAAATAGTATACTAACAAAAAGTAATAGCAAATTTGTATAATAATAAATCCCTCAGAAACCCACCTGGAGTTAAAAACTCCTAATTTGAGTGACATAAATCACCCAAATTAACAAACCAACTAGCAGCAAGTTTCTATTAAGCTCCACCTAAGTATGAACTATTTCATAATTAAAAACATGGCATGTGAAAAATACTGTTTGTAATAAATAAAAGGAGAAGTCATCATATAATCTATATTAGATTAGCTATTTGATAAGATAACTAAAACTGAATTGCAACAAAGATTAATTTTTAAGAAGGTTACAAAGGAATAACATTATAAATTAGCTATAATATAAGAATGTGAAATTATAAGGGCCATTTCAATGACTTCACTATAGAGTTGTGATTTACTAAGATAATAAGTCTATATTGTTGAAGGGAACACTACAATCAGCTCAGTGCAAAAATACTACACATTATAGAAGAAGAATTATATCAAAGTTGCTAGCAATTAGCTATAAAATGTTACTGGCAACTACTCAAATATATGTACAACACGATAAACCATATAAAGGGAAACTGCAGACCATGTGAATTTTGATTGTTAAACTTTTTTATGTGTACTGGGTTAATAAAATAGAAGAGAAAAGACTGTAACTAGAACACCTATCATAAAATCACAGTAATGCGCAGCTACTTAGTATCAATGAACAAGTACAAATTAAACTAATGCAGTTAATGTATTTAAAGGCATATACAAGCAAGGGACTATCAATGGAATATTTTTCAATTTAATATAACAGAATGTATTTTAGTGTAAGTTAATATGTAATATATTCGATGAATTTTTAGAAATGACTATAATAAGGAGAACTGAATAATTATTAAAGGTATGGGACAGAAGCATATACTAATGGCAATAATAAAAATCTAATAAACTATTCAGGACAAAAGTACCAACCAGAAACACAACATAAACAGAATATATCAACACTCACCTGTTGATCCGTTTTCATTTTCCCAGACTACTGGGTCATAAAAAAATACCTTATGTAAGGAAAAAAAGAGTAAAAACCTTGTTGTAGAAAAAAAAAGTTATTTTTTAAGTTTCTTCTTGTGGTCAACTGTTTTCCAGGTTTCATTTTCAGCAGTTATTTTAAGACTGGAACTAGCCCAGTCCATTTCATCTATTTTTTCCAGTATTTTGTTAGATTTAATGTATTTGATAGCTGCATCTAGTTCCTCAAAGATCTCCGGACCATCCTGAAGGAAGATTTTCAGCCTTGCAGGAAAAAGCAGGTGAGACTTTATTTGTGTTTTTTAAGTTCTTTAAGTAATGGTAAGAATTGTTTCCTTTTAGATATGACAGAAGTAGAATAGTCATTATCAAAACAAATGATGTTATCTTTGCATTTTATTGGTGACATAGACCAAGCAGTCTTCAAAACTATTTCTTGATGATGAGTAGATAGAAATTTAATTATGACAGATTTTGTGTAGTTACTTCTGGTAAATTTGAATGTAGAAAGGGACCTGTGAGCTCTTTCTATGCCAAAAGAAAGTGCTTCAGGAAGCTGTAAAGTAGCAGGTAGCCATGAAGTTAAAAACTTCTCCAAATTATTTTCTTCTAGATTGTCTGGTAGTTTAAAGATCCTGATGTTATTTCTTCGAGATCTATTCTCAAGATCATCTAATTTAGGGTATTTTGCTTCAGTAGGAATTCTCGAGTATGTTTATTTTGTTGTAGTCTGCTATCCATGTCATTTAAAGATGTTTTGATACCTGTAATTTGTTTCTTCTGCTGTTTGAGGTCTTGATGTAGTCTCCATCTGCTGAGATGTATTTTCTTTAAAAACATCAATTTTCATATCCATTCTGTCAATTTTTGTAGATAGTTCCTGGATAGTAGTTAAAAGAGTTTGAAATTATTTTTTTAATGCTGAGTCCTGATGAGAGGATTTTATGAAGCTCATGCTGAATACAGATACCAAAGACGTGTCTCTTATTTTTTGACAGGAAAAGTTAAAAAAACTAAAAAAAGTTGATATTAACTTAATAGACTATTAAAGGAAACCAAATATATATAAAAATTTATTTTAAAATAAAAATTTCTGTCATAAAAGAAATGATAAGGCAGAGCTAAAAGAAAGTGCTGCTACTCAAGGTTCATGCTTGGCCATTCCCCCCATTTATTTATTTTTTTCAAGAAGAAGTAACAAAAGTGCTGGGCATCAGATCTGGGGGAAGAGGGGGCAGTAGGGAGAATAGGAAAATAACACAAATCAAATTATTTTGCTTTGAAGATGCTTTGGCATCTCATTTTGCAGGCTGTCCCTTCCCTTTCATTAGCTACCAAGGTGAATCACAATCCCTAGAAGGAGGGACTCAGTGCTGCAAAAGTAAAGGATACTATTAAACATCAGTCAAGTATGCAGTGGAAGACATTAAGAAGGAGCTATGCATAAAGCAAAGCCAATGACACCAACATAATAATAAAATGAAATAGAAATTAAGTGGAACAAATGCATTAACTTCGTAACATATATATATGGATTACCTGCATATATGATTATTATTATTATTGTTATTGTTATTATGATAAGATAAGATGCCCAGGTAGTCAAACTTCCTTGGTACAGTTCTGCTCCCCAGCAAGCCTTCTCACTCATTCTTTATTTATATATCATTGTTATAGAGTCTGCACTGACTCAGTGATATTAAACAACATGCAAACAAAAGCAGACCTTGCAAAGTAAGTCAATGATGCATCAGCTGCATCTTCAATCTTATAAGATAAAATGGTAAGCAGATACAAATGCTAAATATAAATTTAAGATAAAGAAAGAAGTATGATGCTGTAAGCATTCAGGTTAGTTATTTGTTCCATACCACATTATTCTTTTCTCCCCATCTTTGATGTCTATAGTTTACCATCATTGGTGCTTCTGTCTTTTTATGATCTTTTTCAGATTGGCAGAGGAGTGTGAATAGGTAGGTGAGATGTTGTTTTGCTGTCCCACTCAGACTACTTCCGGGGTGATATGCCAGCATGACCTGTGTGACTAGACCTCTGACTACCTCCACTGGAACCACTCTCTCTTGTTCAGTTCTTGGTATGGCACTTCCCATGTTCTCTTACCTTACTGTCACAGGTCCTGCTGTTCCCTGTTCCCTCAGGGAGCTATCCTAGAAAATACACAATCCAATGCAACAGTTGCTTTCGCCAACCCTCTACGTTCACATCTATAGGCATCCTAACTTAATATGGACTTAGCATTGCAAGTGCAAATACCCAATCTTCTCCTGAATTGAGGACCTAGTCAACCACCATTACTAGTAAGAACAATGAATAAACTACACAAAATATCACAGTAGAAGAAACCAGGTCCTGCCTTATATCTGCATAAGTCATTTTCTTCATGTAAAAAGTACAAAGACAGCCTAAAAACATCTGCAACTGCCCTGTATAGTCTAGTTTCTTTGAGAAGGTTTGCTTTCTCTAAAAGATAATAAAAAAATTGCAATCCTCAGTGGCGAGTAGGTGGGGCAAGCACAAAATAAAATAAAAATCACCAAAATTAAAAAATTAGCTGGATCACACCACAATCAGGCTCCAGTATAATTCTTTATTATTGGTAAGCGATTTTGCAGAACTACTGCTTCATCAGACCATAAAAACACACTTAAAATGTACCTTATATAAAAAAAAATTAAAAAATTCTTCACTGTCATTGGTAAGTAAAAAACACAATTAGCTATGTGACAATTGATGCTCCTTAAGAATAGGTTTTAAAGGAACAGTGGTGTTAAGAGCATGTGCTCTGTGCACCTGTAAAGCTATAATCCATTTAATGTCAGCCTTCTTTATCTTGTTATTAAAATCACTGCCTCTAACATCATTGTGGATAATTTGCAAAACCAAAAAAGAAAATTTATCATAACCTGCAAAATAGTAGCATGTTTTGCTAAAGCACTGGAATCAGATTTTCTATGTTTATCACCTTGATGTTCTAAATACACCTTCTTAATTGTCTACTTGTTTTTCCAATTTAAAAATGAGAGCAGTCGACACAATGTTAAGTAGATCTCAGCTAAACTTCTACAACCAGCATAAAATCAAGGTTCAATTTAATGTCCAGTTACAGGATGAGAAAAACATTTCTGCTCACTGATAAAATTACAAGCCTTACAATTCCAACATGGGAAGGTTCGCAGTTTGTCAGAAGTGGGGCTATGTCCACATTTCTGACTCCCATAACACAGAAGTTGTTTTAAGGACAAATTATTTCTGACAATAAAACTCGGTTTGGACTCCACTACAGCTTTCATCTCATCATCATATAGAAGAATGGGCCAGTTCCTCTTCATAACATCACAAAATAAACTAACATTGTTAGAGTATTTAAAAATAAGTTCTGGGATAGGGGTGGTAGCCACTGTAGCAGGCATACTGGGCTTCCTACTTTGAGATGAATAATAGGGGGCTGCTGTACCCTTCCTTTCCTTTCTAACAACTTTTGCATACTCATGCAGGTCACTGGAGGTGTACCCTTTATTAGGAAAGTCACTAAAAGTTTACAAAGTGCTGTTTCAAACATTTCATCATCATTATGTAATGTAGAGACATGCATAGACTGACTCTTCACTATATTGGAATAAATATGTCCATGATGCAGGCTACTATGATGTAGCAGCCCATTCTTCCAACAAGGTTTCCTAAATAGCATTATATTAAGACATCCAGCATAATTTTTACTAATCAGACACCTTGACTTATTGTAAAGTTAATAAGACGAAGGTGCATACTATTATTAATAGAGTGCACAATGATCTGTATGACCTACTTATGTATAGACTCATTGACTACAGTTTGTATAATTATCTGCTGGTTGATGAACCTGTGACTCCAGTCATACATGGCCTACAAAAAATTCATAAGGACCTTTTAAGACCTTCCATGCACCCCATAGTTTCCGGGTGTCATTGACTAACTGAGCACCTTTCATTGTATGTTGAGAACAAACTAAACCTCTACTAACTCAAGCATCAGCAGTCTTAAAAGATACTAAGCATTTCTTATTATGCTATATGACAGTATGGCAAGACTTGATGTATTTGATTTTTATCTTGTCACTTTAGATGTTCAAATGTTGTTTACAGTTATACCTAATGTGGAAGGTATTGACTTGTTAAGATTGTTTTTGACACATCATAGTAATTACTCACAGAGTAGCATTACTGTTATTTGCTCTCTCTTGGAGATAATACTTGAGTGTAATGTGTTTATTTTTGAAAGTGAACACTACCTACAGAAACTTGATGTAGCAATGGAGACATCTTGTGTTAGTAGCTACGCTAATTTGGTTTTGGCACAGTGGGAAGAGGATACAGTTTTCACTGATAATATGTATGCTCCATATATTAAATACTATGATAGAGTTGTTAATGTAATAAAAATCAGGTAAAAAATAGCTGCTATATTTAGTGTCTTGAAAATAGCAGTAAAGTTTGTTAGTTAAAAAATGACAAGACACCTTGGCAGAGCAGCAGTCACTATTCCAATTTCAGTTCTTTACTTACAGTTAGTGGAAAGCGAATTGGAATAAACGCCTCAGATAATTGATGGTTACTATCCAAATTGATAGCAAAAAGCAAGTTTATGTTGGACAATAACTGTCTGTTAAGATAGCTGCTGTTAAAGTTTCACACCTTCTGCAAACGGTTTGCTGTAAAATAGTCAGCGAAACACACCGGCTGTTTAAATCCCAGTAAATTGTTAACAGGTCGGTTTTCACCTCACCAAACAGAAACTTGCTCCACAGTTAAACAACACAATCTATTATGTGTTGAAATTCGGTCTTCACCTCATTACAAATGGAAACAGCTGCCCAAAATACACTTTTAAAAGGACCACAGCTATATAATCTTGTAAATACGAACACTTTATTGACAAAAAACTGGCAAGCACTTTCACCTTGTAGGCTTCCTCAGGCCAAACACAATACAGTCATTTTTTAACTCCCTCACCTCCTTCAATGGTATCAACTCTCACTTGCCCACAAACTAGTAAATCATCCACTAAATGTCCCATCCCTCCAGAATCTACTCCAACCCTATTGTACCACCAGACCACTAAGATCCAGCAACAAAAATCACTTGCAGATCACTAAAGCCAATAACTCTGCTGGTGAAGCACTATTCTCTTGCACCATAGCTAAATTATGGAACTCCCTCCCGCCCACAATTACCTCCATACCATCATACACCCGCTTCAAAACTTTACTAAAAGTACACCTAAAAACATGCTGGTTATGCCCTTACAACTCCCACTCTAATATCACCCTCCCCATCCAACCACTACCTTTCTTTCCACTCTACTAACTACCTTGATTATAGCAAGCTCAGATGCTCATAAGCCAGTACTTATTATACAGCAGGAACTTCTTCTTGTAACATTTGTTAATGTCTGTTATGTACTTCACAGATAAAGAGTCTAGTTGTCTACTGATGTACTATGTTCTTCATCTGTAAATATGTTGTAAGTAATTGCTATGTAAATTGTTAATCGCTATGTAATCCAATGTAACTACTGTCTGTTTATTTTAACTGTGGAGCTTTTCTCCCTGGGCCTCCACTGAAAATGGACCTACGTCCAGTCGGACACTCCTGGTCAACAAATATAAATAAATAAATAATCCTATGCAGCTTTGTGAATCTACATATTCTGATGAAGAGTGAATGAGCAAATGTGAAAATCTTAGGATAACAGTAATAAACAATGAAACAGTATCAAGAAACTACAGTGAAAGCTTAGCAATAACGTTTATTTGAAAAATTAATATAACTTAGCCTAATTTGGGATGGCCAGGCTACTGAGAAAACACTATAACCAGAGCTCTAAACTTTTTATCTCAAAATGTGAAACACTGCCTCTATAATGTGAAACAAATGGGCAAAGTGTGGAGCACTTACTAAAGACTTACTCATAACTTTAGATTGAAAGCTGAAAGAATGGCTAAATGTATTAAATTACAGAAATATTTTATTAAGCAATATGTGTTATCATTATTTCCTCTGCATATTAATTAACCAAATTTTACCAGCAAGTGTGCAACAGACCTTTCCAGTGTGAAAATGTGAAAAACATGGACTATTTAAGAAATTTAATGAAGATCATGCACTATAATTAGAAGAACTTTGGAGGCCTGACTAGAAGGTGTGTCACAGTGAACAATACTTGATACAATAAATGTGGATATATTAAATACATAATATTAATGGAATACTAACCCTCCTGTTAAGATTTATACCTGACCTAGGCTCCAGATCTTTTGTCAGAGTGCATCATAGCTGAGGATGCTAATATTAAAAATCCCCTTAGTAATTTATTTTATTTTATTTTTTAAATTGCATATTGGTTAATTAAATTCAGTACACTTGACAGAGAAAAGAAATAATCATGAATGGAAATACCCATTAGGTTGTATTGCAAAGTCACTGCCGGATTGGGTAGATCTATGGTGGGGAATTCAGATGAAAAACCCAGTCAGCAAATATACAAATTATTGACCATCTGTGTGCCTGAGGTCTAACACAAGCCATGAAAAACCTAACATTCTGAACCAGTGGCACCACTGTAAGGAATGACAATGACTTCACACAGCTGATGAAAGAACATGATTTTCCGAAGCTTACAGAGAAGGCAGTACAGTTGAAAAACTACAGGATCAAGCCTAGCCATATATAAGAGCAAAGTACAATACATTTTAAACCAAGATCTTACAATGCCCAACTCAACACTTATCTTCCTTTCTTTACTTACTTGAAAGAAAAAACACAGCATTCAAGAGAAACACCATCTGACCACAGTACCATTGTCTCTACAACCAACACAATAAAGGTGATAGGAAAATCATACAATTGAAAACCAAAGAATGCCTATAAATGATATGCTGATGCCAATTAATATACTTTGCCTTTCCATATCTTTATTTATTTATTTATTTTTCTAAGTGGAAGACTTCCAAGAAAATGACAAAATTAGCCACTGAAACTTATCAACTCAGTGATCATGACTAGGGTTACCACCTGTCCCACTTTGTGAGGGACAGTCCCACTTTGGGCAGTTGTGCCCTGCAAAAAAATTGTAAAAATGGCAAATGTCCTGAGATTTTGGGACAAAATTATTTCTTATATTTTATGTAATAGTTGCATAAAACAGTTATGCTGTACCTGAAACACCTAAATGTTATAAGAAATAGAATAAGCAACTAAAATGCTACAAGTATAAGCTTTTATTTAGGAAATAAAGTGAAGTTATGTCCTTTGTACTGGCCATGGGTATGTTTTGGCCTGTAAAATCTGACATTTGTGCCAAAAATGTCCCAATTTGGGCATTTGAAAAGGTGGCAACCCTAATCATGACAGAGAGAACCAAATAAGTAACATCAAATGGGGAATTATGTCACTGACCTAAGCTAAACTGCAAAACAACATTTCCTGGGGGACTGAAAGAAACTCTACGCCAACATATACACTTAAGGTAGAGAAAATGACAAATAAGCATCCACCTGCATCTAAAACTATAATTTAAAGTATACTGTGACTACATTAGCATCCACTTGACTAACACTGCAGCTGACCAACATAAAATGGTCAAACACCACTCACCTGTATGATCACTGGCAGTTGTTTCAGCCAAACTAGCAGTTGTGGGGCATAAAACCAATAATGTAGTCTTTGTTAACCTTGTTTGCCTTATTAAGCCAATCACATAGGCGAGTGCTTTTAAAGGCCTTCTTCTTAAATCCTGAACAGTGGCCACATACCCTTTTCATTTAAGATTGTGGCAAACTTAATTTACTTATATGCTAGTTACATAGTTGCAGTTTTCATATTTCTCCAATTAACTTACCAACCAAATAATACTGATAGAACTGCTTAGCATAATTTGAAAATGTAAAGTCAGATAAACAAAATGCTGCCTATATTATGCATTGAAAAGAAAGTGGTCAAAGAGATATTTTAAGATGTTTACAAAACATTACAAAAGTTATTTGATGTATTTTACTATAAATTATAAAACTGGTGTAAAACATATAATCTAAAGGATGCTTACTTTGTGCTGAACATTTTAAACTTTTTTAGTATACCTTACAATTTTAGAGCTATGGAAATGTGTTCTGACTGTGAGAATATGATCACTTTGCTAGAAGGGTCAGGATACATCAATTGGCAGTTAGAGTTCAAGCTTTCATATCTCCTTTAGACAGAAGGAGTTAAATGACTGATAAGAAAAGATGAGATATGTAAACATAATGTTCTATGCAGAAGAGCTAATATGCAGTAGAATGACATGTCACAACCCTACGTCATTTATAAAAACTGCTGTTAATGAAGTGTGACCTTGTATGCTCAATGCACAGAGTATGCACGCAAATGTCCACCCTCTTAGAATCATATATGCTTATAAACACTGCAAAAACATCATAACAGCTAGTCCCTACTAAGATTATTTTAAGATCAGAACTGCATATCTACAGTTGATATAGTGCACCTCACCATATTAATTCCCACTTCTCTACTGATGCACTGTTCAGCATATAGAACTGGGCAACAACATCAGGCCTTCGCTCTTCTAAATGGTCAGAAAACTCCTGTTGGCAAAAGAGTTCCCTGTCATTCATGCAAACTTGCTACCTCAACCTCACTGTTCCACAATCCCACATGTTGGTGCTGCTGAGCTCCTACAACAATGAATCCCATCATTAGCACAATATACCTTTATTGCTTGCTTTGTGCTATAGCTACGTATTGAATTCTTTCATGATTTGCTGCATGACATGATACAAGAGCACAGTATAACAGGAAAGAGTTGCTGGAAAGTTATGTCAGACACAGACATAAGGGTGGGAGGATGACATAATGGTTATGGTGTTTACCTTAAAGACACAAGGTGCAGGGTTTGCTTCTTATATGGGGTGACTGGCTAGGCTTCAAATGGCCCAAAAAGGGCAGTTAGCCTAGTACTAATCTATGAACCTACAGCTACTTCCTGCGAAGATATCTCCTGCTGTCATGCCACATGGTGAGTCAATACAATCAATGATTTTGCATGCAAAGCCTGCTATAAATGAGATCCATGTCTATGATCATATAATAACAGGTGGCATACTAAACATAGTGCTAAGAACACTTTGATGCAGCAGTGCACTATGTTTATGAGTAAGCTGGCTAGAAAATATAGAAAAGGGATACTAAAATTGTATGAAAATACATTAATAAAACATTACATGATATACAGATGGATGCTATTACATGAAAGTATGAGAAATGCAACTGACAGGAGAATAAGAAAAGTTGGGGTTATTTATTTTAGAGACTGGTACTTAAAAGAATTCAAACACTTGCAGTTTATAAGCTATCAAACTGGTCTTTTCATTAAAGTGTAGCTGTGAATCTTTAGACTGATACATGTTGATACAGTCGTAAAAAATTTAAATTAAAAAGAAAGCAGTATGACAGTTTAAAAGCTGTCACGAAGCAAGAACAGGTATTTATAAGTTATGTTGCCCAGGTAGTCAAACTTCATTGGAACAGCTCTGCTCGCCAGCAAGCCTTCTCACTCATGCTTTAATTATATATCATTGCTGTAGAATCTGCACTGATTCACTGATGTAAATAGACATGTAAACCAAATCAGCCCTTGCAAAGTAAGTTAATGATGCTTCAGCTACATCTTCAGTCTTACAAGATAAAATGATAAGCAGATATGAGCATTAAATATAAATTTATGATAAAGAAAAAGACAGTGCTGTAATCAAGCAGGTCAGTTATTTGTTCTTACTAAACCAGTTCCACACCAAATTATTATTTTCTCACACTCTTTGATGTCTATAGCTTGTCATCATCAGAGCTTGTGTCATTTTATGGTCTTTTTCAGATTATCAGAGGTGTATGACTAGGTAGGTGAGACTTTTTGCTGTCCCATTCAGAATACTTTCTCAGTGGTATAGCAGCATGACCAATGTGACTAGACCTTTGACTACTTCCACTGGAGCCACTCTTTCTTGACCACATCTTAGTATAGTACTTCCCATGTTTGCTTACCTTATTCTCACAGGTCCTGCTGTTCCCTATTTCCCCCAGGAGCTATCCTATCAAATAAACAACCCAGTGCACCAGTTTATTTCTCCAGCTCTCTGTATCCACATTGATAGGCATCCCAACTTAATATGGGCGTAGTTTGCAAGTGCAAATATCCAGGCTTCTTCTGAATTAAGGAACTAGTCAACCACCATTACTAGTAAGAAGAATGAATGAGCTGCACAAAGGATCACAGTAGAAGAAACACAGTCCTGCCTTATATCTGCATAAGCCATTTGTTTCTTGTATAAATTACAAAGACAGCCTTAAAACATCTACAACTGCCCTGTATATTCTAGTTCCGTTGAGAAGGTTTGCTTTTTCCTAAAAGCCCTGCTTTCACACTAAAGGAATGGCACTTGCATGGTGCAGTGTATTTCCTATTCTCCTTCTTGCTTAGTGAACATTATTTATTTCCTGGCACCATATGTGAGTTACCCAAGAAAGACAATAGTTCAGAAGGAATAAATGTCCATAATTGTGCTTCCGTTTTTGTTAGGGTCACTATGAAGTGCAGGTTTTCTCTTCTTACCCTATTCTCCAAGTCACCTGCTTTTCTCAAAATCTATGCAAGCTTCTAAGCCTTCAATCTTTTCTTTATCTTTTATATGTAGGTGGTTTTATCATAATAACATGGGCGACGTTTTCTCCTGCTGCCTGGGTAATCTATGGCTAGAGGCAACTACTTTTTTGTTTGGCTATCCCTTTTAAAGTATCTTATCCTGCAACATCATAGCCAATTCGCCACCTTGCAGCTTCTTCAGCTTCTTCTTCATTCTTCACGTCCAAAGGGAAAGGAACTTACTTATCTCACTAGCACTGTGTATATTGAAAACTGTATTATTGGCCACTAGAGTTAAAAAAACTCTGTCACAGCCTGTAGGCCACATCCTGTAATAATTTATAATGTTCGATGCACAACAAGCAGGTAAAGGAAGTCAAATATACTGAATTCACAGCAGAGCGAGAACTGCTCCATTCTTCTCATTATTCTTTGTCAACAGGTGAATGCTTCTAAAAACCAAGGCATAAATATAGCTACACAGCTCTAGATAGGATAAAAGCCTGAATGCTTTTCTTAAAACTCAAATTGGGTTACCTATTAAGGTTGAGCTCTCTATTTGCAGGGCAGGTATGTTTTATTTCCTAAACCACTTTCTGCTCTTAGACCATGTCATAAGCCTGTTAGTTTTTCTCTTCTAATCAGTGGCATTTTGTGCTATTGGACTGCAGGGCTGCAGCCCTCCCAGCAAGAAAAAAGAACTTTTTACTATAGATAATTATTTTGCTTATTAAGTTATTATTATTTACTGTCTTTCTTATCAGTGGGCTACTTTACTCCGACTGACTCATCTGCGAGCATGTGCACTTTGCGCAGTTCGAGTTCCGGGTTTAAAAAAAAAAGTGTTGTTTCTCAAAATAAGAAATCCACTCCAGCCTGCTGTAGTCCGGATTAATGAATGAAGGCATCAGTGTAATGCCCATCAACCTATGCGGTTTGTAACCGCATAGAATTGGAAGGGGCTCGGACTGCCACGTCCGCAGGCACGAACGTGATGTGGATGGGCTAAATGGCTGCTGATTGGTTCTCACTCTCTTTGTGGGCTTTATATGCTGGGAAAAGAGTGAGAAGCAAACAGTTGCAGCCAGTTAGTTAACTTGTTTGCGGTTGTGGATCTTTTATTTTACTAATTGAAGATTGACTTCCTAATTTTGTATGCCGGACATGCCACAGCTGAAAAAGAAGTTCAAGTGAGAAGTGACTACACTACGGTGTATTCTTGTCTTCTTGGTGGTATGTGTAAAAAACTGTAATCAATATGTGTAATGCAATATTTTATTTACTAAATTAATATACTACTATAGCAGTTGATGTGGAATGTGTCTTGCTATGATCTGTAGCTGTTAAAGAACTCAAACGTGTATTTATTAAATAATGTTAATTCACTTATGGATGTTGGGCATTTTTAAATGAACAATTTTGCTAAGCAGCCAGATTTGTTCCCAAATCACTGGGTAGAATAAAATAAATTAAATTTAGACGTTTGGTTTGTGGAGTGTGAGAAAATGCACCAGTGTTCCACTTCACTCACTGTGATAGGTTTTTCCTGTCTGGGTTATAAAAAGAAATATTTAAAAAATGAAAAGTATTGCTTCATTTATGACAACAAAATAGAACTTTCCATTCTGTAATATTATTTGAATGTCCATCAATAGAAACATGGAAGTGTGGGAGTAGATTATAGGAGAATGGAAGTGTGGGAGAGTGAGAGTATGTGAGTATTTCGATGAGGCCTGTAATTTTATTTATTTATTTCAGCTTTGTATATACTAAGGTAAAGCTTTGTTCACAAATTACCAATTTCAGTCTAAGCCTGCAATGATTGCTTAAAATAAGTAAGGATTCTGAGAAATAGGTGCAGCCATAGGCAATTTAAGTTTTCAGAGATCTGAGAGAGATCTGAGCCACATTAGCAATGACATCACAATGCATTTGGTCCTTGTCAGAGATCTGAGACAGATTACAATGCATTTGCTCATTGTCAGATGCTTACCTAATAATAAAAAAAAGATTAAAAGTCTTAGCAATGTAGGTGCAGTGCACACAACCTGGAAGTCATCTACATTTCAGAATATGTCGAGGGTAGAACATGTCTTGATCATAATTAAATATGTATAAATTCAGAAATTGTTTAACTCTGTTAATGTATCTGACAGATTTTGCATATGCATATTTGGTACAAAGGTGTTGAATTTAATTTTGTTCTTGTTGTTCCCATTATTTCGTTTTGAAGATCTAATATTTTTTTGAAAGGTCCATGCCAAGAATGCAGTGCTGGAGGATCTAGCACTAGTTCTGGGAACTTAATCCTAAAATTA
The DNA here is from genome assembly GCF_019279795.1 of Protopterus annectens. NCBI lineage: Eukaryota > Metazoa > Chordata > Ceratodontiformes > Protopteridae > Protopterus > Protopterus annectens. The sequence continues at coordinate 1,550,196,759 of NC_056733.1, forward strand.
AAATCAGTAATTGAAAGAAAAAAATATTTTATACTACTATGCTACTTGCTATGTAATTTGTAATGTGCAAGAGAGCAAGACAGCAAGCAGTAGAAATGGACTATACATTATGTCTGGTACAGGATAAATAATTTATTGCTTCACATTTCACATGTATCTGTATTGTATGCAGTTATATAACAAGAGAACCTGAAAAAGTCATTACAGTCTTATTAATTTTTGAAGAAATAAGAAATGGCATGACAAACTTTAAATGTAGTTAAAACAGCAAAAAAAAAATGCACAGTCTGCATTATTGTAGTAGGCATTAAAACTTCATGGCTTTGGCTTGGATGAATTAGCTGAATATTTATATGTGTGGATGAAGGAGTTATAATAACTAGTTACTGGCTGATTAGAAGGCTTTGCCACGGTGGTGCAGCAGTTAGCGTTGCTGCCTCACAGCAAGAGGTTCTCCAGTTAGATTCTCGGCTGGGGTGCCTTCTGTGCGGAGTCTGCATGTCCTCCTGTGGTTGCGTGGGTTTCCTCCTGGTGCTCCGGTTTCCTCCAACATCCCAAAGACATGCAGTAGGTGGATTGGACACTCTAAATTGGCCCTAGGTGGGAGTGTGTGTGTGTGTGTGTGTGTGTGTGTGTGTGTGTGTGTGTGTGTGTGTGTGTGTGTGTGTGTGTGTGTGTGTGTATGCCTTCTGTGGAAGGTTGGGTGCCGGGCTGGCAACTCGACACCGTAAAACTCCACTGCCAGTCATGAGCTGACAGATGATCCACTGTGCGACCCCTAACCGGGAAAAGCCAAAATAATAAGAAGAATGAAATGCTGAGCTGCAGGCGTTGGCAAAATGACTTTGGCTACAACTTGAACCTCTGCAGCTGTAGTCATTTAATTCCTGGATTTGATCATTAAAGCTGCTCAGGTGCATGTTAGAATGTCACGTGTGGTTTAATTCTAATCATATATAATGAATAGAATAATTGGTAAATAATTGTGGAAGATCTCTTTTTTTTTCTGTTTCTTGTATGTCACTAGTAGATCAATAATGTGTAAAAACTATTTCCTTCAAAAGCAGCTTGGTAAAATCTTTAAAAAAACATGCTTTTACACTGTCTGCATATAGGAATGTAAAAGCCAAATGGGTGAACTTGGTCAAGAAAACAGACAATGGGGAACATAATATGAATTTTGCTGTAATCTAATCTATATAGACAAAGTGCAAATGCACTGACACTCTTGTTACTTAGTCAGAGCTAATTTGTAGTGACAGTTGGCTAAATGCTACTTTTATACCACC